>NC_058088.1:171774488-171776988 GCF_014858855.1 Bufo gargarizans | reverse complement strand
AGATAGGTTTATAGACTGATAGATACATAGATAGATATATTGATAGATTAATGCAATATCTATCTATCAACCTGTCTCTCATAAATATCAGCTGTCTGTCTCTAAGGATCATTTTCTTTCTTTCTTTCTTTCTTTTTTCTTTCTTTTTCACTATCTATCCGTCTATGTAACTAGCTATCATCCATCTACCTATCTATCTAACATCTATCTATGTATCTATCTAATATATATGTAATATGTATGTATCTGTCTACATGTGCTGCCACTGTACGTGTATATATTGAATGCATACAGTTATAGCACAAAGCAACGACAAGATGGACACCATCTGCCTTTTCTTTCTCTCTCTCTCATGTATTTGCTTAGGACTCTCTGCACTCCATCCAGGCCTCTCCAGATTCCGCACAGCCGCTCTCCGCTCCTGTTCTCCATGACAAATTGCTTTTTATTTATCAGCCGCACAGAACACCCCCTTCGCCCCACAATGAAATGATGCATAAGGGACAAAACACAGGAAGGTTATGAGAATTAAACTTGAAAACAAGCTCGATGAAAGGATATGGAGAAAAAATAAAATAAAAGAATGCATAACTGGGAAGCTTTTTTTTATGAGATTCAGATCTTATTAATCACTTGTAGCCGGCTCATAAGGGGGATTGTGAACTGTTTACATTGCTCAGGGCATTTGATTTCTGCAGGTTGTGTCTCATATGAAGGAGACTCAGACAATATTGCCATCTGATGCTCGGTTTAACCCCGTGATGCCTGGGAGATTAGAAAATCAGAATCCTAGGCGGTAACTTTATTAAACTTAATCCCATTGAGAAACATTTAGTGTTCAAATAGGGACGGGTATTTCCTAGCCTTTGTGTTGTATGTCATCTGCATAATTAGTCATTGCCACGTCTTTAAAATACAAGCAGCTCATATAATTCTTCCCTATCGGTGACTATCTAGGTATAGACTGCAATGGCCGGCCGACATAGGGACATATGTATGTAATCCACTGATGGCCGGCCGACATAGGGACATATGTATGTAATCCACTGATGGCCGGCCGACATAGGGACATATGTATGTAATCCACTGATGGCCGGCCGACATAGGGACATATGTATGTAATCCACTGATGGCCGGCCGACATAGGGACATATGTATGTAATCCACTGATGGATGGCCGGCCAACATAGGGACATATGTATGTAATCCACTGATGGCCGGCCGACATAGGGACATATGTATGTAATCCACTGATGGCCGGCCGACATAGGGACATATGTATGTAATCCACTGATGGATGGCCGGCCGACATAGGGACATATGTATGTAATCCACTGATGGCCGGCCGACATAGGGACATATGTATGTAATCCACTGATGGCCGGCCGACATAGGGACATATGTATGTAATCCACTGATGGCCGGCCGACATAGGGACATGTGTATGTAATCCACTGATGGCCGGCCGACATAGGGACATATGTATGTAATCCACTGACTCAGGTTATGTAAAATGAAATTAATTAGTAAATGAATTACAAAAAATGTGAAAACGTCAAAAAAATAAATATAAACAATGTTATGATAAGTCATTTATTAAACCAAATCCGTCTGGTTTTTGGTCTAAAAATGTAGCACAACATGCCACTATTTTTGTAACGGTTTGGAGACACAACACTTTTCAATGTGGAAAAGTGAGATTGGACCTGGACTATGGCACATTTACTGTCTGCGACACTTGAAATGTCGCAGAAAAGTCGTACAAAAGTTGCAGTTAGCCCCCTGGTGTATTTTGTAAGACTAAGACCTCCTGCACACGACCGTATGGATTTTTCAGTGTTTTGCGGTCCGCTTTAAACAGATCCGTTGTTCTGTTTTTTGTTTCCGTTGTGTTTCCGTTCCTTTTTTCCATATGGCATATACAGTATACAGTAATTACATAGAAAAAATTGGTTCCGCAAAAACGGAACGGATATGGAAGACACACGGATGCATTTCTGTATGTTTTCAGTTTTTTTAGCGGACCCATTGACTTGAATGGAGCCACGGAACGTGATTTGCGGGCAATAATAGGACATGTTCTATCTTTCAACAGAAACGGAAAAACGGAAATACGGAAACGGAATGCATTCCGTTTTTTTTTTGCGGAACCATTGAAATGAATGGTTCCGTATACGGACCATGTTTGGAACCCAAAAAACATCCTGTAAGTGGAAAAAAAAACCGTTTGTGTGCAGGAGGCCTAAGTCATACAACACAGTGCGTTGCAGCGCTGGGGTCCTGGGTTCGAATCCGACCACGGACAACATCTGCATGGAGTTTGTATGTTCTCCCCGTGTTTGCCTGGGTTTCCTCCGGGTTCTCCGGTTTCCTCCCACACTCCAAAGACATACTAACTTAGATTGTGAGCCCCACTGGGGACAGTGTGATGATAATGTCTGTAAAGCGCTGCAGAATATGTATAATATAATAAGTGAGTATAATAAATAATACATGAAAA
>NC_058088.1:171759488-171771988 GCF_014858855.1 Bufo gargarizans | reverse complement strand
CAGACATACAAGCAGCTTTAAACCTGCATTTATGACATGAATTGTGCATATTTATTTCATTGACTAGCACTCATGTAACATTTCATAAAACCATAACATAAACTGGGATTTAATAAATACAAATAAATATGTAATGCAAACCTGAATCTGTACATAATAAAATGATTTTAAAAAGCCATAGAGCAATGTGAGCTTGAGTGTTCTTATATAAAATTGTCAAATGTTCAAACAAAACTCACACACACACACACACACATATACTGTATATATATATGCATTTGGAAAGTCTTAAAACCCTTTCACTTTTTTCACATTTTGTCATGTTGCGGGCTTGTGCTAAACTAAACTAAAAACAAAAAAATCATGATTTTCCCATCAATCTGCACTCAATCCTCCATAATAAGAAAACATGTTCAACATTTTTGCTAATTTATTAAAAAGGAAAAACTAAAATCTCGCACGGACATAAGTATTCACACCCTTTACTCAGGACTTAGTTGAAGCCCTAGTGATTTCAGCCTCCAGTCTTCTTGGGTATGATGCCAGAAGGTTTGCACATCTGGATTTGGGTCCTCTCAAGCAATGTCAGGTTGGATGTGGACTGTCGGTGGACGACCATTTTCAGGTCTCTCCAGAGATGTTCAATTGGGTTCAAGTCAGGGCTGGGCCAATCAAGGACATTCACAGAGTTGTTCCTAACTAAGCCACTTCGGTGTTGTCTTGGCTGTGTGCTTAGGATCAGTGTCTTGTTGGAAGGTGAACCTTCAGTCGAGAGCACTCTGGATCAGGTTTTCATTAAGAATATCTCTGCACTTTGCTCCATTCAGCTTTCCTTCAACATCCCCACACCATGATGTTGCTACCACCATGCTTCACTGTAGGGGTGGTATTGGGCAGGTGATGGGCAGTGCCTGGTTTCCTCCAAATGTGACGCTTAGAAATGAGACCAAAAACTTTAATATGTTTTTTACTGAGGAGGTTCTTCATTCGGCTCACTCTGCCATAAAGCCTAGATTGGTGGAATGCTGCAGTGATGGTTGACCTTCTGGAAGCTTCTTCTATCTGTACACGGTATCTTTGGAGCTCAGCCACAGCCATTGGGTTCTGGGTCACTTCTGCTACTAAGGCCTTTCTCCCCCGAATACTTCGTTTGGTGGCTTTAGAAAGAGCCCTGCTTGTTTCAAACTTCTTCCATTTAATAATTGTGCTCACACAAACCTATCTTTCCAAATCCTACCCTTAGGTGACTCCAATCAAGGTGTAGAAACATCTCAAAGATACTGAAGACAAATGAGAGGCCCCTTAAAGCTAAATTTTAAGTGTCACAGCAAAGGGTCTGAATACTTATATCCAGGCCAAATTTTAGTTTTCCTTTTTTTTTTTATTTGCAAAAACTTCTAAAATTCTTTATTCACTTTCTCATGATGATGTATTGAGTGCAGAGTAATGGGGGGGAAAAACTTGATACATTTTTTATTTAGCACAAGCCCGCAACATAACAAAATGTGATAAAGTGAAAGGGTCTTAAGACTTTCCGAATGCATTATAAATACAATGCACACCTATAGATGTATGTGCATTTTTTTTTCATGCATGCACGTACTACTGAAAACCTTACAGATGGACATGTACCCTACAGTACATGTTAGCCATTGTGCCCACTAGGCAAGTGGCTACCTCTGACCAGCCAGGTCAGTACTGGGCAGCATGGTGGCTCAGTGGTTAGCACTGTTGCCTTGCAGCGCTGGGCTTCTAGATTCTAATCCAAGCAAGAACAACATCTGCATGGAGTTTGTGTGTTTGCGTGGGTTTCCTCTGGGTGCTCCGATTTCCTCCCACAGTCCAAAGACCTACTGATAGGGACCTTAGATGGTGAGCCCCATTGGGGACAGCGTGACGATAATGTCTGTAAAGCGCTGCGGAATATAGTACGAGTGATGGCTATTTGCTCTCTTTTATCAGGACGCATGTGTGGTGACCTGTAACTACAACTCCCAGAAGACTTATGTCCATCATTATTTGCCATTTAATTTTAAGTCCTAGTTATGTAAATTCTGCTGGGACTATTTCTTTGGATATAATTGATCAGGGTGGGGTAATGACTTTTTCTTATAGTTTATTATGGGGTTTTTTCAAGCTACACTACGTTGTCCCTTTTAACTGGTGCTGCCAGAGCAGTAGGCAAGACTGCATGCCAGCAGCCCTAATTTTGCCAGAATAATTCTGGCAACCAGTCCATAATGGTGTGGGTTTATGCAAACCTGATCTCAAAAGTAGCATTTAGGCACTCACTGTTGTTTTGGGGACATTCCCTGGTGGAACCAAGGGTAGGGCTTAAATACAATTTAAATGTTAGTGAGTATGTGAAATCAGTAGATGATAGGGGTATTCCCCTCTCAGCATTCATGGCTAACACCACATACCAGTTATATGTGGCTGCCAGAGGTGGCTGAGGTTACAGTAGCAATCAAACTAGTTCTGCTACACAGTTTTCGTAGCTTCCATAGAAGTGAATGGGAGTTATGCAAACAGCATAGCAGAGCCTTCCTGGCTGTTTCTGTAATGCCTGACCACCTCTGGCCGCCAAATACTTAAAGGCTATGTACACCTTTGGGGGTATTTTTTAAAATTGTTGCATTGTACTCATTTTGAGTTAAAAATGTTTTTTTCAATTGGTCTTTATTAAAAATGTTGAACCCCTGTCTCTGTAAAGCCTTGAGTTTCTCTAGTAGCAAGATCTGAATTTTCACTCTGTTCTGTCAGGCAGCTCAGCTGATGGCACCTTATCTCTGACCTTATAAACACTCATTATAGCTCAGTTCCTGTCTTACTGATAAGAATGTGGCTTAAATATTTGTTTATGGCCTTTAAGTAGTTTAGAGATAAGGTTTATTAGATGACCGGCGCAAAGATTCACGCAGCTAGACAAACAGTTAATACTTTGTGACAGAATGACAAATTTTTAATAAAGACCAATTGAAAAAAATGATTTTTAGCCCACAATGAGTAAAATGCAATCATAAAAACAAATTGCCTTGAGCAACCAATCCAATTCAAGCTTTCACTTTCAAACTTGCATTGAAAGCATGTAAGCTGGAATCTGATTGGTTGGGCAGAACTGACAGTGTTTAGGCCTGAAGCCTAGTGTGGGTTATTCACCCTCACCTAAATTTTTATCCCCCAAAAAAGAAGTTCAAAATTATTACATGTATCATTTCATTAGTTAAAGGGGTGATCTAAGGATGATAACCCCTCACCCTATGTCCTATTAGAACATAGGGTCATCATGGATGATGTGCCCCGATCAGGAACCTCCTATATGTTCCAGGAGGGTCCCTTTAAACTATGAACATGCACTATTAGGCCTCATACATAGGCAGTATTATAACAGTGTTGCCTATAGCAACCAATCAAATACAAGCTTTTACTTTCATACTTGCATTGAAAGAGTGTAAGCTGGAATCTGATTGGTTGGGCAGCACTGACAGTGTTTGGACCTGACGGCTAAAAATGCTCAAAAACCCCTTTAAACTATGAACATACACTATTAGGCCTGATACACAGGCAGTATTATATCAGTGTTGCCTATAGCAACCAATCAAATTCAAGCTTTCACTTTCAAACTTGCATTGAACAGAATGTTAGCTGGAATCTGATTGGTTGGGCAGCAATGACAGTGTTTGGGCCTGAGGCCTAGTATGGATTATTCATCCTCACCTAAATTTTTCTCTAAAAGTATTTTTATGAGACAATTCCTATTAATAAGAAAGAAAGCCCCTGATGGATTTATGTGGCATTTATCACATAGGCAAAGCGAATACAAGGCACTTACTAATGTATTGTGATTGTCCATATTGCTTCCTTTGCTGGCTGGATTCATTTTTCCATCACATTATACGCTGCTCGCTTCCAGGGGTTATGGCCACCGCTACAGCACAGATATGAGGTGGCCGGGACGGAAGCTGCAGTGCGTACATGCCTATGTGTGCTCTCACAGTCCCGGCCACCAGAGAGGCCGATGCTTTTTCCTATATTCTGCAAGCATGACCACCACTGATGGATTACAGGGTGGTCGTAACCATGGAAACAGGCAGTGTATAATGTGATAGAAAAATTAATCCAACCAGCAAAGGAAGCAATATGGACAATCACAATACATTAGTAAGTGCCTTGTATTAACTTCCTCTACATGATAAATGCCATTTGCTGACGTGAGACAACCTCCTTAACAAGGACCTCTCTCTCGCCTCTCCTGACAGGTCTGTTTTAGCAACTACTTGCATTCCCCAGTTAATAGCAATTCTGGAGCATGTATTCGTATCACTGTATGTTGTGTCATTCCTCTATTATTCCTGCTAGAAGCTATGAATGAATTGGTAGCCACTTGCAATAGAGGTCCAGCTGGGTATTACCAGTTGTGTGTGTGTCCCTGCACAGTGTGACACTGGCAGCACTTATTGGATAGTGTCAGACTGTGCAAGGACAGCCCCCCCAACTGGTAACACCCAGCTGGACCTTCATGGCAAACAACTGCCAGCAATTCTTTCGTAACTTCTAGCCGGAATAATAAAGAAATGGCACAACATAGAGTCATAAGGATAGAAGATCCTGAGGAATGCAAGTAATTAGTAAAACTACATGTTCGGAGAGGGGGCGTGTCCTCTCTAAAGCCACAAGTTTTGATGGCAACCACGCAGTTTCCTTCCATGCTGTCTCACTTTAATAACAATCATTAACCATTTATTGATTCTTCTGACACTTTACTTTCCCAAACCCCGATGCAAAACGTGAAAATGGTCCCTCTACCTACCTCGTGGCAGAAATTTCCACAACAAAATCCGCAGGTTGCGTTTTTTTCTCGCGAATTATGCTGCAGGATTTTTCTGCAACGGAACAGGATGGATATTTTCTTTGTGAATGATGTTGCGGATTTCTGTGTGCATTACATCTTCAATAAAATAAATGTAGACATTCAACGTTGCGAAATCCGCAATAAAACATTATCTGCGTTCTGTTCATCTTCGGAATTAATATTCCGCAGCAGAACAGAACGCAGGTTTTGATAATTTTGCGTCTCTATAGGCTAATTTTCGTGCGGATTTATGTGCTTTTCTGCAGTATATCCGCGGTTTTTGGTGTGGATTTTTATACGGTTTTGCCGCAGATCTCACCCTTCCATTGAAAAGGGTGCCATCCGCTGCTATTGCGATTTTAATTTGAAAACCGCAATGCAGGTCAATTTCCGCACTTAAAAAATCTGCCAACTGTACATGAGATTAGCGTAATCTCATACACTTTGCTGGCACTGTAATACGCAGGTTTTTTTCCCGCGTTGAAAAACCGCACGTATTCCACAACGTGTGTAGGTGGCCCTATACATCTGCAATCTTAGGCCTCTTTCACACGAACGATACAGATTGTGTCAGGGTGCGTTTAGTGAAAATCGCGCCATTTCGCAAGCTAGTTCAGTCAGTTTTGTCTGCAGTTGCGCTCAGTGTTTCCGTTTTTGCATACAAAAATAAAATAAAAAATCTCCTATCAACCATCAGTGAAAAACGCATTGCATCCGCTGTCTTCCGTTTTTTTACTGAAGCCCCATTCACTTCTATGGGGCCAGGGCTGCGTGAAAAACGCAGAATATGGAAGCTGCTGGGATTCTCACGCAACGCAGAACCGATGCGTGAAAAACAACGCTCATGTGCGCAGACCCCTTGAAATGAATGTGTCGGGATTCAGTGCGGGGGCTGTGCGTTCACTTTACGTCTGAAAGGGGCTTTATGCGGCAGAGGGGCCTTTGAACCGTGATGCAACTTCTACATCTTTGCGCCCTATGGGTTATTGCACATTAATAAAATATTGTATTTTGTAGCATTTTTTTTATTATTATTACGGGTCAAAATGTCTATGATCGTGTAGTGAGCGCTGCAATCATTTGGCGCCATTGTCGGCATTAGATATACGTATTTTGGTGTCCGTGTCACCGCAAATGCCACCTTAAAATATGTAGATGGAAATGCCAATGTAATATCGAGGCAGGCTGTACATGGGAGGCTCGCAACGTACAAAGCTCCCATAGCATTCAAAGGGTCAATCTGTTTATTGACAGCAAGTCTTTTATTATTAAGACAAAATCCCTCGTCGTGAAGATAATCAATCCTCAATACCCTTTTCTTCTCAGGCAAGGATCAAGTCCTACCGCCCTCCCGGGACGCCATCAAATCTTAATATTGTCCTGCCCTTTACATGTGTAATTAGGGACAGCAGAGGGGGGATCACGCTGGCGCTCAGCCCTACAACTACTGATATATCCAGAAATCCCTTTGTCTTCATGAAAAACATTAAAGAGCCAACTGTGCCCATGTTACGGAAAAAAAGGGGGAAAGTCTGGGCAGAGCAGGATGGCGATAATATACGTATGCTACTACCCAATCCGCGGTCGGACAGCATCCGTCGTTCGTGCCAACGGCAAATATTACTTTCTAAAGTGATTTTTCTAAAATAGAAATGTAGATGATGCAAATGCCAGGTAATGAAAAGAAATGTGCAGATTACACAGTGCTCAGCAGAGGGAAGGAGCACTACCTTCTGTCACCAGCAGAGGGCAGGCTTTTAACACTTTAGGGAGAGCGTTCCTTTTTTTTTTTTTTTTTTTACCTAAAGGAATTGGCTGGTATCCTGCCAAAAAATGGCCAAGCCAAAGTGATCAATCAAGTCGACTTGCTCATCTGATTAAAGCCTACTTCACATCAGTGTACTGACAGCTTAGTCCAGGAGCTGGACACTACTGATATGTGACCTGCGCTTCAGTGCACGGATCCGGCGTCTATTCACTTGGAAGCCGACTGGCGCCGGGAGAGGTATAGAGTGGGATCAGCATGCATGTTGGTACCTGCATCCCCTAAATTTAATGGATGCCATTTTGGCACCAAAAATGATAAAAAGCAGAGTGGACCCAGCATGCATGTGGAACCTGCACTCCCTGAATTTTATGGTGGCCGTTATGGCGCATAAAAGGTAGAATTTAGTGTTAGGTTCCCGTCTTAGGCTCCATTCACACGTCCGCAATTTCTCAGCGGCTCCATGGATCCGCTAAACACGTTGCGGACGTGTGAATGGAGCCTATGGGTACTTTCACACCAGCGTTATTCTTTTCCGGCATTGAGTTCCGTCCTAGGGGCTCAAAACCAGAAAAGAACTGATCAGTTTTATCCCCAGGAAGTCTTCAGTTCAGTCTTTTTGACTTTGCAGGACGGAGATAATACCGCAGCATACTACGGTTTTATCTCCGGAACACTTGCCGGAATTTTTTCCCATTGATATGCATTAATGCTGGATCAGGCCCCGAGTGTTCCGGCAAAACAGATCCTACATTGCGGTCTGCGCAGACACCGGAGAGACGGATCCGGCATTTCAATGCATTTGTCATACGTATCAGGATCCTGATCCGTCTGACAAATGCCATCAGTTTGCATGCGTTTTGATGGATCCGGCAGGCAGTTACGGCGCCACAAGTGTGAAAGTACCCTTACAGAGATCGCCTTGACGTGTGGCAGATTGGCCCAAATAATTTTGTACAAAATGTATTTGCCAAGAATCTTGGATTTACATAATTAACGTAGCATTAGCACCAGAATATTTTCTATTACTATGGCATTATTGTACTTTATTTGGTTTGCAGAGTGCTGTTGCATTGCGTTTTTTTTCGATAGAAACAGTGGATATAAAAAGTCTACACACCCCTGTAAAACGTCAGGTTTCTGTGATGTAAAAAAATAAGACAAAGATAAATCATTTCAGAAATTTTTCCACCTTTGATGTGACCTATAAACTGTACCACTCAATTAAAAAACAAACTGAAATCTTTTAGGTGGAGGGAAGGAAACATATAAAATTAAAATAATATGGTTGCATAAGTGTGCACACCCTTAAACTAATACTTTGTTGAAGCACCTTTTGATTTTATTACAGCCCTCAGTCTTTTTGGGTATGAGTCTATCAGCATGACACATTTTGACTTGGCAAGATTTGCCCACTCTTCTTTGCAAAAACACTCCAAATCTGTCAGATTGCGAGGGCATCTCCTGGGCACAGCCCTCTTCAGATCACCCCACAGATTTACAATCGGATTCAGGTCTGGGCTCTGGCTGGGCCATTCCAAAACTTTCATCTTCTTCTGGTGAAGCCATTCCTCTGTTGATTTGGATGTATGCTTTGGGTCGTTGTCATGCTGAAAGTTGAAGTTCCTCTTCATGTTCAGCTTTCTAGCAGAAGCCTGAAGGTTTTGGGCCAATATTGACTGGTATTTGTAACTGTTCATAATTCCCTCTAGCTTAACTAAGGCCCCAGTTCCAGCTGAAGAAGAACAGCCCCTTGGCATGATGCTGCCACCAGCCATGCTTCACTGTGGTGATGGGGTTCTTTTGTGATGTGCAGTGTTTTTGCGCCAAACATATCTTTTGGAATTATGGCCAAAAAGTTCAACCTTGGTTTCATCAGACCATAACACCTTTTCCCACATGCTTTTGGGAGACTTCCGATGTGTTTTTGCAGAATGTAGCCTGGCTTGGATGTTTTTCTTCGTAGGAAAAGGCTTTAGTCTTGCCGCTCTACCCCATAGCCAAGACATATGAAGAATACAGGAGATTGTTGTCACATGTACCACACAGCCAGTACTTGCCAGATATTCCTGCAGCTCCTTTAGGCTACTTTCACACTAGCGTTCGGCTGTCCGCTCGTGAGCTCCGTTTGAAGGGGCTCACGAGCGGACCCGAACCCAGCCGTCCAGCCCTGATGCAGTCTGAATGGAGCGGATCCGCTCAGACTGCATCAGTCTGGCGGCGTTCAGCCTCCGCTCCGCTCGCCTCCGCACGGACAGGCGGACAGCTGAACGCTGCTTGCAGCGTTCGGGTGTCCGCCTGGCCGTGCGGAGGCGTGCGGATCCGTGCGGATCCGTCCAGACTTACAATGTAAGTCAATGGGGACGGATCCGTTTGAAGATGCCACAATATGGCTCAATCTTCATGCGGATCCGTCCCCCATTGACTTTACATTGAAAGTCTGGACGGATCCATCCGAGGCTATTTTCACACTAAAGCTGTTATATGCTAAAATAATGCAGACGGATCCGTACTGAACGGAGCCTCCGTCTGCATTATTATGATCGGATCCGTTCAGAATGGATCCGATCAAGCGCAAGTGTGAAAGTAGCCTTAATGTTGCTGTAGGCCTCTTGGTCGCCTCCTAGACCAGTTTTCTTCTCGTCTTTTCATCAATTTTGGAGGGACGTCCAGTTCTTGGTAATGTCACTGTTGTGCCATATTTTCTCCACTTGGTGATGACTGTCTTCACTGTGTTCCATGGTAGATCTAATGCCTTGGAAATGCTTTTGTCCCCTTCTCCTGACTGATACCTTCTAACAATGAGATCCTCTGATGCTTTGGAAGCTCTCTGTGGACCATGGCTTCTGCTGTGGGATGCGACTAAGAAAAGTTCAGGAAAGACCAACTAGAGCAGCTGCACTTTATTTGGGGTTAATCAGAGGCCCTTTACATGATGGCCGGTGTATGCTGACTCCTATCTAACAGGATTGTGAATGTGATTGCTTAATTCTGCACACAGCTACATCCCCAGTTATAAGAGGGTGTGCACACTTATGCAACCACACTATGTGTTATTTGTTTTTGTTTTCTTCCCTCTACATAAAGTAGACTTTTTTATATCCACTGTACTTAGATAGATAGATAGATAGATAGATACAGAGATAGATACAGAGATAGATAGCTATGCACATTTGTATGGTAGATAGATAGATAGATAGATGCGTGTGGGTGGATGGATAGATAGACAGATGGAAGAATGGAAAGATGAAAATATCTAGATATGATCTAGCTATGCAAATCACTATGATAGATAGATAGATAGATAGATAGATAGATAGATATGAGATAGATAGATACTGTAGATAGAATTTAAGTGCATGGACTTTAGATGGATAGAGAGGGAGGCAGTGATGGGTAGAGGATAGACAGATGGATGGATAGATACAGTAGACAAACAGATGGAAGAGTGGAAAGATGAATATATCTAGATATGATCGAGCTTAGATCATATCAAGAAAGAAAGTAAGTGACATATTAGTAGGTTGTCTCATCAGGAGGACTTCCTTCCATATGCTCTATGGAGGCTCGCTGACTTTATAGTTAGGGGCCAATAGGTGGGACCCCCTCTATTAGCAGAGAGCAGAGACACTACAAGCCCTGGCCTGGTCTTCATTGGCATAGACTGTAATGCAAGGTCTGAGAAGAGCCGAGTCCCAGGACAGGCCTTCTCCAGCCACAGGGTCCATGAGCACTGATGGCATATATCTATATGGTTTCACTGCCAGTGACACCACCGATCAATATACCTGCACTGCCGCCATGACAGATCCATCATCGTCCCTTCAAGGGGACTGTAACATGATCAGGTGAGTGCAAGTAAATTTGGGGAATATCTGGTTTCCAGCTGAAGGCTCAGTGATTCATAGACATAAGTGAATGATTGCATTATAGGTCCTACTCCAGGTAGACGGGGTGTCCTCGGAGATCCTATGGTAGGTGTTAATTTTTATTTGTATATCCCCACACTATTACCCTGTGTATGAAGTATGGCGGGGCTTACAGTCAGTCGCTTCATTGTTTGCACATGTAGTGCAGGGATAATGAGCTTGTAGCTGGGTAGTTAGGTAGAGGCAATTTAAAGCAGTTTTAAATGAGAACCAGATTTCTGGGGCCTGCACAATAAGAGGCATGAAATGTGGACAGAATTGAGAATAAAAGTGGATTATTACCACCCTGATACAGGCCGGGTTATTTTAATTTGTACTGTGATTTAATCAGATATTATGTGCACTTCTAGTTTTGTTCTGATTTAAAACTTCATGTTATTTAAGGCCAGAACAAATCCATCCATAGAACGGCTGCAGAATCTTTTGCAGGTTAGAATAGAAAAAAGAAAGAAATGAGATCGATAGATAGATAGATAGATAGATAGATAGATAGATAGATAGATAGATAGAAAGATGGAAGGATAGATAGATAGATAGATAGATAGATAGATAGATAGATAGATAGATAGATAGAAAGAAGGATAATAGATAGATAGATAGAGAGATAGATAGATAGATAGATAGATAGGTAGAAGGATAGATAGATAGATAGATAGATAGATAGATAGATAGATAGATAGATAGATAGAAAGATGGAAGGATAGATCGATAGATAGATAGATAGATAGATAGATAGATAGATAGATAGATAGAAGGATAGATAGATATGAAATAAATAGATATATATGAGATTGATACATAGAAGGATAGATACTGATAGATATAGATAGATTCAGATGAAAGAGAAAAAAAGAAAGAAAGACTAAGAATGCATCTTGATGTTTTTCAGCTATGCACATCAACAGATGAACAGAAAAGATAACATAGATAGATAGATAGATAGATAGATAGATAGATAGATAGATAGATAATAGATAGATGATAGATAATAGATGAATAGATCGGTAGATAGATTAGATAGATACAGAATCTGTTAATGTGCTTATAAGTTAGCCTAGGAAAATGTTATGCATAGAAGATGAGAAATGAATTAGATAGATAGATATTGCTTGAGAAAGATCCCATAGAGAGGATTGAAACGTTGCTGTATCTTTGGTGAATAAACTCAAGTTTTTTTTCTGGATGTGCTGCAGAATTCAATATTTTATGTTAGTCAGGTGGGTGGATCGCCCCCATAGCCGCTGGCACCCAGTGACTCTTTTTCATATTTTGGCTGTGCTGCCCTTGTTTGTATAGAGAAAGAAAGAAAGAAAGATCAAAATTACGTCTAGATATTTTCTAGTTATGCACACCAATCAATGTATACATAAATAGATTAACAGATAAAGATAACATAGAAAGATAGCTAGAGAGA
Source organism: Bufo gargarizans (assembly GCF_014858855.1). NCBI lineage: Eukaryota > Metazoa > Chordata > Amphibia > Anura > Bufonidae > Bufo > Bufo gargarizans. Next base: position 171,760,028 of record NC_058088.1, on the reverse strand, counting down.
TATGATATAATAGATAGATATGAGAAAGAAAGAAATTAGAATAGAGATATATGTGTGTGTATATAGATAGCTAAATAATATACTCTCCAGACTGGATAGATACATAGATGTAAAGAAAAATCTCTGAGTAAAGTGGCCAAAATGGGAGGAAATGCTCAGCCCCAAACACTGTAGCGAACCCCTCCGCATGTGATCCGCTGCTAGCGGAGATCCCCAGCAAAAATGCACACAATGGAGGATGTCGGCTGCGGAGCACATGCACCACAATGACATCCTACACAAGATGGGATAATGTGCGGATGCAAATACGAGAATACATAAATCACTGAGAAAGGTGCACCACAATAATATGCGACTGACCATACTGGCTAGACCCTCACGCTGATGTTAAAAGCTGAGACTTTAGCCAATATATACCAGTCAGGAACATATCGGAGCCCTGCGCACGCCGTCAAGGTGTCTCAGTGTGGCGTGGGTCCTACCGCTAAACTACCTATCACAGTCTGATAGGCGCTAAGGACCGACCCACAGCCAAACTAC
>NC_058088.1:171671988-171756988 GCF_014858855.1 Bufo gargarizans | reverse complement strand
TGTACATATATATAATTATATATATATATATATATATAGAAATGAATTATTGCATACACATATTACATATATTATATTACATAATAAATATATATAATAGATTATGTAATATATATATATATATATATATATATGTATATATATAATAAAAAAAATCTAAACCAAAATGTAAAAAAAAAAACATATAACTACTGCAAAAAACACAAGGCTATACTTAACATGTATGTAAAAATAAATGTACGAATTTTTATGTATTTTTGGTTGAATATTTGGTTAATTTAAATGAAATTATTTTTATAATATGTTATTATTTATTGACTCGAATACAATGTGTTAGATACGGCTACAAATTACAAAAAAAAATTCCCATTTGGTAAATGACAGAAATAGAAATCCCTTCTCCAGTATCACCCTCCTTGCACACATGATATGGGGGTCTTCTCTGTTTGGAGATAACCAGTCCTATGAAATGCAGACATATCTGACCCTGGGATCTGGAGGAGCTTCTCAGGGAGCAGGATATTGCAGTGTGGCTTCTCATTGGGATGGGAGACAATCCTGCCTTCTCCTCTGCGCTGTATTATCAGCTCTGATCACCAGGTGCACATGGGGAGGTCACACAATGAGGACACACTTCTCATATAATAGCATCAGCCCCCCCCCCCCCCCCCCAGGAAAATAAAGCCCACCTCATCAGTTAACACTGCAATTGTTATTACTGAAGAAAAATCTATCACAATATCACAATCCATCGCCCCCTCTCCCACTAAAAAAGCTAAATTATACCATAAAATACCGAAATCTATACCGAAAAAATAAAATTAATAATAAAAAAGAAAATACACACCAAAAATACGTATTTTTCCACAAGTTAATGGGAAGCATTGGTAGATACAGTATGTTTTCGTTCAGGAAAAAAATGCAGGAAACGCACAAAGCGCATATTCCCTGCAATATAGATTATTTATGTGATATATATATATATAGATGATATAAAGGTATAGATAGATAGATAGATAGATAGATATGAGATAGATAGATAGATAGATAGATAGATATGAGATAGATAGATAGATAGATAGATAGATAGATAGAATGGAAAGATGAATATATCTAGATATGATATAACTGTTCATATCAATGTGGTAGAAAGAATAGAGAGGGAAAGTATATATATAAAGTACATATAAATAGATTAACAGCTAACATAGATAGATAATAGAATAGATGATAGCTTCAGAAGAAAGAGAGAGAAAAAGAAAGAAAGAAAGAAAGAGAGAAAGAAAGAGAGAATATATATAACATGGATACATCAATAAATGTTTCAATTTCGAGCAGTGAAAATTTCTAAACTCAAATTCCGCAGCTGCACTATCCATACCAGCCTGTGCCCCTCTGTATACTCCATACCAGCCTGTGCCCCTCTGTATAATCCATACCAGCCTGTGCCCCTCACCCTCTGTATAATCCATACCAGCCTGTGCCCCTCACCCTCTGTATAATCCATACCAGCCTGTGCCCCTCACCCCCTGTATACTCCATACCAGCCTGTGCCCCTCACCCTCTATATACTCCATACCAGCCTGTGCCCCTCACCCCCTGTATACTCCATACCAGCCTGTGCCCCTCACCCCCTGTATTCTCCATACCAGCCTGTGCCCCTCACCCTCTGTATTATCCATACCAGTCTGTATTATCCATATCAGCCTGTTCCCCTCACCCCCTGTATAATCCATACCAGCCTGTGCCCCTCACCCCCTGTATTATCCATACCAGCCTGTGCCCCTTACCCCTGTATAATCCATACCAGCCTGTGCCCCTCACCCTCTGTATAATCCACACCAGCCTGTGCCCCTCACCCTCTGTATAATCCACACCAGCCTGTGCCCCTCACCCTCTGTATAATCCACACCAGCCTGTGCTCCTCACCCCCCTGTATAATCCATACCAGCCTGTGACCCTCACCCCCTGTATAATCCATACCAGCCTGTGCCCCTCACCCTCTGTATTATCCATACCAGCCTGTATTATCCATACCAGCCTGTGCCCCTCACCCCCCTGTATTATCCATACCAGCCTGTGCCCCTCATCCCCCTGTATTATCCATACCAGCCTGTGCCCCTCACCCTCTGTATTATCCATACCACCCTGTATTATCCATACCAGCCTGTGCCCCTCACCCTCTGTATAATCCATACCAGTCTGTGCCCCTCACCCCCCTGTATTATCCATACCAGCCTGTGCCCCTCACCCCCTGTATAATCCACACCAGCCTGTGCCCCTCACCCTCTGTATAATCCATACCAGCCTGTGCCCCTCACCCCCTGTATAATCCACACCAGCCTGTGCCCCTTACCCCCCAGTATACATATATAATATAATAATACAATAGAGGAGAATGGCGCAGTCATGGCTACCTACCCCGGAATCGCAGGTGTCCTTGCGAACATTTATCAGCCACATAAAATACCTCATTTCAGCCATAAAGAAACAAGCCGGGCACCCGGGCTGTATTGACTCAGGTGTCAGGACTCTTTATTTTTAATTATAACCTGCCCTTTTTTTTATTTTTATTCCTTGGCAGAAAAAAAGAAAAGAGGGGGGGGGGGCATCAGAATCCAGGAATAAGGGTTTGTGCCCCCCCCCCCCCTCTTGCCCCCTCCCCCTCCTGAAGTTATTGGGAAGGCACAGGGCTGAGGAGTCTGGCACTACTTCATTTGCAGAAGCAGCCGCAGCACCCAGGCGGAGGGATACACCACAGAGTTCAAATGTCAGCAAGTTTGTAGAAAGAGAGAGGAGGTGACTGGGTGGAGTATCCATCCGCGGAGCAATCCCGGCTGTATGCCGCTCTGCAGGACCGTGCATGGCACACAGGCTCAGGCTGTCTCTCCCTGGACATACTCCACAGGCTCTTCCCTGGGATCTGTCACCCCCTCCCCTTCCACCCTGGCTTTTAGAGAGCACCTCTGCCACCTTTCACCCTGCACCCTTGGACCCCCCCTCCACCCCCAACTCCCTCCTCCACACACAGGCAGGTGATCCCATCTGCCCCCCTCTTTGTGTTGTGTATGCAGCTCCTGAGGATCCTTCTTCAGTCATGATCATCTGAAGACCCCTCCATCCATCCATCCATCCATGCAGGATCTGGGCTGAGGACAGCGTCTCCTTCTGTCTGAACTGACTGTGGACTTCTCTCCCTAGTGTTACTCTTGTTTTGCTGCTTCTACTGTCACCCTCATCATCCTCATGGATATAGCAACAGGTCCTGAGTCCTTGGAGAGGTGCTTTAACAGGGGGCAGAGTGACTGTGCCAAGATGCTGGACAATATTAAAATGGAAGATCACCCACTCAGGGCTGGCACTGCCACATTGGGAGTTTTGCTGGGTAAGTGTTTGTCATTTTACTTCAAGTCCGAAACTTATGCACAACTCACATGACTCTGCTTCATCCCCAAATCTTATGTGCCTCACATGATAAGTGTGACCTGATGCAGGTGCCAAGTGTGCCCTTCCAGATATACTCTCTGCAAACACTGTGTCCCAGGATTATAGATAGTGGGGAGATGTAGCAGAGCTAAGTTTTTGTTTTCTTTTTGGACCACTTTGAGTTGCACTTCTGCAGATGATCTCACAGTCACCTGCATTCAGCAACTGGAAATGAAATCCAGCTCTGCTACATCTGTACAAAAAGAGGAGAGAACCATATAGCAGGGCATATAGAAAGGATGAATATATAGACAGTAATTAGTGTATTATTCTACTAACAATACTAATGTGCTGTAATAGGAACGACCACACTGCCACTAGTAATAATGCCACAGTACTAATACTGGTAACAAAATAAAATACAAATATGATAATAGGATATCTACATATCCACCACTAGCAGGCAGGTTCTAGGGAAATATTAAATATAATATAGAGTGTAATGTAAAAATGTTATTGAATATTAATACTAGAATATATATTTTATATATATATATATATATATATATATATATATACACTATACACTTACATTATTTATATATTTAAAACACAATATATAATATTAATTATATAGAAAATAAGACTATACAATATATATATATATATATATATACACATGTATGCATATATACAATATACATTCACTGACAGATATATATATTTAAAACACATACAGAATATTTAATATGAATTATATGTAACACTATACAGTATATATATATATGCAGACACTCATAGAGACATTATATATAGAGTTGTAGGTATGTAAGGTAACAGAAAACATACACAATAGATAATAGTAATTATATCTCACACTATACAGTATATATAATTCCTAAAACCTTCAGGATTACTGGCCCATGGAATAATCTAGAAGTTTAGTCCAGGGGCAGATTTGGCACAGGACATAAAACTTGCCCCTTTACCAACCCCCAGTGCCCTGCAGGAGACTGGAGCAGTGACAGGCGCAGAGGAAGGAATATCCGGCTCCGGTGCACAGTGTGAATGGGGCCGAGGATGTCTCTGGCATCAGACTGGCTGTAATCAGTGCAGGCCGAGTATATAGGGAGCTATATATATTCTGCTGTACGGTCCTCAGTATAACCGGGCAACTAGGATTGTAATTACATCGTTATTTTAATTAGATTTATTCAACATATATTACAGTCACATAGACCATTACATCTGAATGTAGCAGTCTATAGTCTATCATCTATTATCTATCAATCTCATATCTAGTTATTTCATATCTATCTTTCTCTTCTATCATATAGCCACATTTATAGTTCTACTATCCAACTGCAATCTGCTTATCCATTATCTATCTATCTATCTATCTATCTATCTATCTATCTATCTTATCTATCCTTTTACGTATAAATCTCATATATATATATATATATATATATATATATATATATATATAGTTCATATCTATCTATTTATCTATCTATCTAATCTATCTCTCTATCTATCTATCTATCTATCTATCTCTTCTATCATATAGCCATCTTTATAGTTCTACTATGCAACTGCAATCTGCTTATCCATCTGCCTATTATCTATCTATCTATTTATCTATCTATCTATCTATCTATCTATCTATCTATTATCTATCTATCTCTATTATCTATCCTTTTATGTATAAATCTCATATATATTTATATATATATATATATATATATATTTCATATCTATCTATCTATCTATCTATCTATCTATCTATCTATCTATCTCTTCTATCATATAGCCATCTTTATAGTTCTACTATGCAACTGCAATCTGCTTATCCATCTGCCTATTATCTATCTATCTATTTATCTATCTTTCTATGTATCAATCTCATATATATCTACTTATTTCATATCTATCTATTTATCTATCTATCCTCTATGTATCAATCTTCTCATATCTATCATAATAAACCTACTAAATACAGATGTCATTACACATGTGTGCAGTAATCATCATCATCATCCACATGTATAGAATGTGTATATGGTGTTGCTATCACTTTATCAGGAGCCTACAATGCTATGATTGCTATCCTCCTGTAAATGTATGGGATATGTATGCAGGAAGGATAGTCACTGTTTTAATGTGAGTGCATTATCATCATCATCATCATCACCTAGATGGATGTATTATGACTACCATACACTTAATTCACTTGATCACCCTATAAGCCTATAAAAAGTATTTCATGTCCACATATATCGTTTAAACATAGGTGCAATTTTTTATAATTCACTTGCATCCCCAGCATCCCCATCCTGCACATGCATCCACACACTGCACATAATTCACTGTATGACATATTTTGTATTTTTGAGGCCATTATCTTGCTATATGTTCACTTTTTCTTGTGTGGCCATCATCATCACCACCTACTTATCTATGTGCTAATGGCCACCCTCCTGTAATTCAATGTATATATATATATAACTATATGCAGCTGCATCATGGTGTAATATGTACTTGTGGCCCCCAGGCTCAGAGTGCCAGCACCAGGCAGTGTGTGAGGGCTGCCAGAGACCCATCTCAGACCGCTTTCTGATGAGAGTGAATGAGTCCTCCTGGCATGAGGAGTGCCTGCAGTGTACAGTGTGCCAGCAGCCTCTCACCACCAGCTGCTACTTCCGGGACAGAAAGCTCTTCTGCAAGCAAGACTACCAACAGTAAGCCACCTCTGCCCATCTAACCATACTGTGCCATGCTCTGTGCCATAGGTGCCCAATGCTGCTATTATACAGTGCAACAACTCTCTACCCATCTAACCATACTGTGCCATGCTCTGTGCCATAGGTGCCTAATGGTGCTATTATACAATGCAACAACTCTCTACCCATATAACCATACTGTGCCATGCTCTGTGCCATAGGTGCCTAATGGTGCTATTATACAGTGCAACAACTCTCTACCCATATAACCATACTGTGCCATGCTCTGTGCCATAGGTGGTTTTATACAGTGCAACAACCATCTGCCCATCTACCCATACTGTGCCATGTCTCTGCCATAGGTGCTAATCAGGGGCGTTGCTAGGGTCTGAAAACATCCGGGGCACAAGCCCACTGTGTTGATATTGCACATTAAGGCATGCTTACAGGGGTGTTCTGGTTTATGCAAATGAAGTGCAGTACTGCAAACTGCAGCCATTATATAATACAACATTCGGTAACTTTCCAATATCAGTTATGTTTCATTTCCTCACCACTGCAGAAATCTTTGCTTGGGCCCTTTAATATTGATGGGAGTGGACCTTGGGCAACCCCACAGATCATCCCCCCACCCCCCTTGTACTTGTTCCGCTGATCCGCCACTTGCGGGCTGCGCGGGCATGAGTTCAGTCACTTCGGTGCGCGAATCCCGTGATCCCGCAAGACCCGTGACCTCCCACGCCGAGTCTCGCGGGATCACGCGCCGCAGGACGGGATTGCGCACCGAAGTGACTGAACTCATGCCCGCGCAGCCCGCAAGTGGCGGATCAGCTGAACAAGTACAAGAGGGGTGGGAGGGGGGGGGGTGATCTGTGGTGGGTTGCCCAGATCCAATCAATATTAAAGGGCCCTGGAATAGCCAAATAAAATAACAAAATGCTACCAGGCCAGCAGAACATTCTGGGCACTGGACAACACATCCTGGGCTCAAGCCCCAAATGTTTTGACCAAACAATGCCCCTGTACAGTGCAAAAACCTTCTGCCCATATACCCATACTGTACCATGTCTCTGTGCCATAGGTGCCTAATGGTACTGTTACACAGTACAACAACCCTCTGCTCATATACCCACACTGCCATACCTCTGTGCCATAGGTGCCTAATGGTACTATTATACAGTGCAGCTGCCCTCTGCCCATCTACCCATACTGTGCCATAGGTGCCTAATGGTGCTATTACACAGTACAACAACCCTCTGTTCATATGTACTTCTGACCTCAGGAACTAAACCAAACCTCCCCCCATATATCATGTGCCTTCCATACCTTGCACTCTTCTCACAACTTCTCTGGTCAGAGGCAATGAAGCATCATCACCTCTGTATCCACATCATGAAATATCCCAATTATCTATCTACACTTCAGTTTGGGCTAAACACAGGCAGGTGTGATAATAGCAGGGATGGGATTTGGTGACTTGTGAGAGTAAAATCCAGTTCATGGTAATGATAGGAAAGGAGCCTGATCTTCTAGATAAACACTGGGGATTGTTCTGTGGAGGGGAATTACTAATACTGCCTTATTTGTTCACCTGCAGCCTCCTAGACTATGTGTATGTGCAAGGCAGGTAGGTAGATAAATAATAGATAGATACAATCTAGTAGATAGAAAGATAGATAGAAAAACACCATGGATAAGTAACTACATAGTTGATAGGGAGATAAATAAATATAGTACATAGAGAAGGATGGATTGATCGATATTAAACAGATACTATAGATACATTAATAGTTGATAGAAATAGAAAGATAAATAAATAGACATAGAAAAGTAAATAAATAAATAGTTTATAATAGATCATAGATAGAGAGAATACATTGTAATTAGAGGTGTCAGAATTATCATAAAAGCTTTGGAAGGAAATGACGGTGATAATGTGAAGGTGGTGACATCTTCTCTGCCATTGTTTGCTCATTAAATAATCCTGTAACCGCACAAGTTTAAAGAAGAATAAAAATGAGATCCGTCTTGTAGAAGGAACCGACCTCCTATTAACGTAAGAAGTCTTGGCGTGCAGTCACACAGAGCGATTGTCACCTGAGATACTTACTACCTGCTCGGATCAGATGGCCTGTGATATAGGGTATTATATAGTATATTATATGTTCTGGATTATTGTATCATTTGGATCGGATCGGGATACGTTTATAGGGACAGTGCGGAAAAAGAAATGTATAAAAGCCGCATAATTGATCGAATATATAGTGTTTATATATATTATAGTGTGTGTGTATGTATATATATATATATATATATATATGTGTGTGTATATTTAGTGTGTGTGTGTGTGTATATATATATATATATATGTATATATAGTGTGTGTGTATATAGTGTGTGTGTGTATATATATATATGTATATAGTGTGTGTGTATATGTATATAGTGTGTGTGTGTGTATATATATATATATGTATATAGTGTGTGTGTATATAGTGTGTGTGTGTATATATATATATGTATATATAGTGTGTGTATATATGTATATAGTGTGTGTGTATATATATATGTATATATAGTGTGTGTGTGTGTGTATATATATATATGTATATATGTATATAGTGTGTGTGTATATATATATGTATATATGTATATAGTGTGTGTGTATATATATATGTATATATATAGTGTGTGTATGTGTGTGTGTATATATATCTATATATATATATAGTGTGTGTGTGTGTGTGTATATATAGTGTGTACGTATATATATGTATATAAATAAAATACATGCTCCACACATATATGTAATACACGATCTCCAGTATTCAGTAAGTGCTCTCACCCAGAAGCCGCATTTATTCTACATTTCTTTATCTCTTACTATTATTTACCGCATTGGTTGTAGAGGCGATTGTCTTATATAACGCCAAAATACCGCAATCGGCCGTCCTGTACCGCAGCTCCCCCGGTGAATACGACCAGCCTGTGTGACCTGTAGCCTTTCCTGTTTTCTATCGTCCTCAGCCGCTTTTATCATGTTTCCCTCTATTTTGCTGCGGCTTTTTTCTTGACATTTGCGCTATTTTTTTGCAAAATGCCGCCCTTGCGTCAGTTAACCATTCAGGTGCGTTTTCTGCCCAGAGTAATCTCTGTATTTATGCAACTTTTTCTGGCGTTTCTGCTCCATTACAGCTTATTAGCGCAGGAGATGCGTTTTTTTTAACCCCTATGTCTCCGAGGCCACTTTTCTCTAGCTGCGTGGCCCCTATCGGGTCTGAGCCCTGCAGTCACCCAAACATTGGCCGTCATAATGAGGGGAGAGGAGTGGTGGGGGTGAGAGGGTCTCTTCAATGGGCTCTCCATGCTTGTCAGTAGAATTTGGAGGCTCTTTGTGCAGTGGGGTGCACCCAGCTACTTCAATCACTCAGACATAATAGGTCTCTGCTAGAAGTCTGCACAGACACAAAGAGAAACATCTATTGCTTTGCATCAGTCTTTGTCAGGCAGCTCCCATACAGGCCCATAGTCATTCCTAGCAACCATATATCTAACCTACCTCCAGCAGGATAGCCCTTCTCCCTGGTAACCTGCTCCAGTCTGTCACTCTGCTGCTGACTGGCAGTTTTAGTTCACTTTTTTTTTTTCTTGTATCCCCTTGAAATAGGACAAATGAATATGCACCCTTTATTTTTATTTTTATTAAGTAAAATGATCCAATTAGAAGAAAAATGGGACAAATTAGCAGGATAATTAGTCAGGAGATCTGGTCCTGGAAGAGAAATGCCAATAAATAAATAGATTAATAAAGTAGATTAATAAATAAATACATAAGTTAATAAATGAATAAAATAAATAACCATTTTTTTTACATTTTTGTATTTTTTTTACATTTTTAAACTTCATATTTTTACTATTGTGAAGTCATTATTACATGTATTTTTTTTTACATTCTCACGTTTATATTTTTGTTTAGTATGGTGAAGTTATTATTAAGTATTTTTTTTTTACTATTGTCAAAAATTATAATTTTACATTTTGATGTCTTGTTTTTTACTATGTACATTTATTAAGTTATTACATGTATTTTTACACTTTTTGATCTTTCTCTTTTGCTATTTTGAAAAGCTATTATTGCATGTATTTTTAATTTTTTATCTTTATATGTTTTACTATTGTGAAAAGTTATTATTGCCTGTATTATTATTATTTTTTACATTTTTCATCTTTATATTTTTTTTACTTATTACATGTCCAATTTTTTTAAATGAGCTTTTTTTGGGGGAAATATTTGGATATTAACAAAATAGGACCAATGCATATCTCTAAAGATATAAAGGAAAGTCCATTGGAAACAGTATAATGTAGAATTATATTACGTTATGTCATACTTTCCTGACATAGTCCGATGTAGATTATATTTTTTTTAAATGATATTTGATGGTCTTATGTTAGATTCTGGGCATGCCTCATCTGTGGATGGCTGTGTTATTGTTATAATAAGGAATTGTGAGGCAGGCGTTGGTGTACTACTACACTTGAGAAACTCACCTCTGCTACATCTGTGTCCTACTATCCCTTCTTATATCATTATCATTCACACTCTTGTAGCTGTTTAGCTGCTAAGTGTACATTTCATCTCTAGCTGGCGGGGGACGGGTTAAGCATTGCCGCCCGTTTAGGACAAGTGGGACCCTGTTGAGGTATTCATGCTTACTGGCAATTAAGAGAGATATCTCCTTGTAAAGTATTGTTGTATCACAGCACCTGGTGGGACTGGACATGGGGACCTGCTGTGGGGCTGTCACCATGAACCGTCACTACCAGGCCTTAATGGCGAGATATATGGGAAGAAGCCTTATTCTCTGAAATGTATCCAAGACTTTTATTTCTATAATCCAGATGAAATACTTGTGGCGTCTCCTGATGCGGTGTCAGGTAGAGGGACGTGGTCGCTTGTAGTGGTACTCTGGTGCCTTGCTGATTAGCATTTTTAGGGTCCATTCACACGTCCGTGTGTGTTTCCGCGGATCCGCAAAACACGGACACCGGCAACGTGCGTTCCGCATTTTGCGGCACTTAATAGAAAATGCTTAATCTTGTCCGAATAGGATATGTTCTATTTTTTTTCGGGAACCGAATTGCAGACCCGGAAGTGCGGATCCGCAATTCCGGATCCGGGCAGCACATCGTGCGGCCCAATAGAAATTAATGGGTCCGGAATTCCGTTCCGCAAAATGCGGAACGGAATTGCGGATGTGTGAATGTATTGGCACAAAACAATATGGTGAACTCCTAGCTCTTCATATTTCCTTGGTGATTTGACAACAATATCTATCTATTTATCTAATAATCTACTATCTAATAATTCTTTCCCAGCATGCACACTTGCTTTTATATCCCATAGAAGTGACTGGGGCATGCTGGGAGTTGTAGTTTCAGAACAGCTGGAGTGCCAGAGGTTGCTGATCCCTGATTCTATCTATCTATCTAATAATATATCTGTCTAATAATCTACTATCTAATAAAACATTATCTCTTTCTTTCTTTCTTTCTTTCTTTCTTTCTTTCTTTCTTTCTTTCTTTCTTTCTTTCTTTCTTTCTTTCTTTCTTTCTTTCTTTCTTTCTTTCTTTCTTTCTTTCTTTCTTTCCCAGCATGCACAACTACTTAACTGTTCTTGTATATCCAGTAGAAGTGACTGGGGCATGCTGGGAGTTGTAGTTTCAGAACAGCTGGAGTGCCAGAGGTTGCTGATCCCTGATTCTATCTATCTATCTATCTATCTATCTATCTATCGATCTATCTATCCTTCTATCTATCCCTCACTTTCTCTCTATCTATTGAAATAATGTAGCACACCGCGGTATTGTAGTCGGTGTTATTTTGTATAGTTCCATCATCTGGCACTGTATTGTACATTGTAAAACAACGACTTACATGTGATTCATTTACAAGAACAAATACATAAAACCAATACGGCATAATTAATGCTGCAGTATTTATTTTACTCACTTATATAGCGCTACTATATTCCACAGCGCTTTACAGACATTAGCATCCAAGCTGTCCCCAGGAGCTCACAATCTAAGGTCCCTCTCAGTATGTCTTTGGAGTGAGGGAGGAAACCCACACAGACACGGGGAGAACATCCAAACTCCATGCAGATGTTGCCCTTGGTCGGATTCAGGACCCCAGCGCTGCAAGGCACCAGTGCTAACCACTGAGCATAAACTAGATATATCAGGGTCAAGCCGCCCATTCAGGGTTATGGTCTATGAGGACGTGTAAGGGGCACACAATTGTGGAGGACGTGTAAGGGGCACACAATTGTGGAGGACGTGTAAGGGGCACACAATTGTGGAGGTACAGATGATATTAGCAGCATCTCCTTTCACTTATGTTCAGCCACCTTTTTATATAATTTATTGGGAGACAAGACTTTGTATGTAAGGATCTATTTGTTAGAATGTTCTATGTATTCTAATAACATGTAACACACATACATACACATATAGACGTATATATAGTTATTTAGACATACACACAGATAGAAACACACACACATATATATGTACCTAAATACACAGCCACTCATATAAGCAGAGACACATGCACACCTAAGCATATACCATACATACGTACACACACACACGCAAATGCATAGCTAAACACATACACACATGCATACCTGCATACACAACCTTACATATATGACATAGCCAGAAACACACACACATAAACCTACAGACACATACACTCGGTTTAGCACATACCTTACCATAAATATACATGTATACACAGACCACACATATATGCAGAAACACATATACATAAACATACATACACACGGCTAAGCACATACCTTACCATAAATATGCATAAGCATACATAGCTAAACATACACCATACATATACACATATATCTATATACAGAAACACACACACAAACATAAACATACATACACAGAAACACACCTACGCACAACCAAGCACATACCTTACTATAAATACACATAAGCATACTAACACACACATATATCTATATATAAAACCACACATATATGCAGAAACACACACATACAAACATAAACATACACACACAGACACACACCTACGCACAACCAAGCACATACCTTACTATAAATACACATAAGCATACTAACACACACACACACACACACACACATATCTATATATAAAACCACACATATATGCAGAAACACACACACATAAACATACATACACACAGCGAAGCACAAACCTTACACAGGCACGTGTAGATACACAGCTAACATATACAGACATACACAACATACAGACACTCTATATACGCAAGCACACATAAATGCAGAAACACACATAGACACAGCCAAGTACAAACCTTAAATAAATTCACATGTACATACACAGCTAAACATATTTAAAAAACATACACACACATATACCTGTATACGCAACCATACATATATGCAGAAACACACACACATACACAAACACATAAACCTACATCCACACAGCCAAGCACATAAGTGTGTGTATATATATATATACACACACACACACACATACACATAAACCTACATACACACAGCCAAGCACATAAGTGTGTATATATATATATATATATATATACACACACACACACACACACACATAAACCTACATACACACAGTCAAGCACCTAAGTATATATATATACACACACACACATACACATAAAGCTACATACACACAGCCAAGCACATAAGTGTATATATATACACACACACACACATACACATAAACCTACATACACACAGTCAAGCACATAAGTATATATACACGCACACACACACAAAATACACATACACCTACATACACACAGCCAAGCACATAAGTGTATATATATATATATACACTCGCACACTTACATCACGCGTAGTGCAGTTGTACCCAGACATCATGCTGTTCTCATTGATAGTAATGATAAAGACATTTCAGGCTCAGCCAATGTTTTATATCAATCTGTATCAGTGGTCAGGGGATTATGTAGGCAGTGATAAAAATAAGCAGACACCGGGCGGCAGGATCTGTATGTAATTTTGCACACTGGATGACTTGCAGCTTGAGGAGTACCCTGCTCCACATCTCCTATTTTTGAGCACTCACAACCTCCTTCATTAAAAATCCCCCAGTCCCCTATATTATGTTGTCAAAGCTCTTGCTCCTTAGGAAGTGGAAGAATTCAATGAAAATTCTTACTGGTGATTAAAACTCACCATAGATCTATAAACCAATTCCTTCCAGTGATGTTGAAATATATATAATGTATATAATATACAATCGCTAAATGAATAGTTCATAGATAAAATGTCATACAAGTAATATTAGATAAAATGCTTTATAATCAAAATAATAATAAAAGTTACAAACAAATGCTACAGCCAAAGGGTTAATGTTACTGGTACATTCACAATCACATATACTAACCACAGTGCAACAATAGTAATATTGTAGTAAAATGCCTTCTTTTATTTTTTCCCATTTTCTTTAATTTTCTTTTATTGTATATCATTTTATCGCTTCTTGCAAAATTCCTTAATTTCCTTCCACAATCCACTTGATTGTTTTATGCCGACTGTGTGCTGAGGTTCAGCCCAGGGACAAAAGGATTTTGTAAAAAGGAATAAGAAGAAACCGAAAAATAAAATGAAAGGAAAAATAAAAGCATAAAAAGCACACATTTTATTTATAAAATAATTTCATTTTCATTTGGGGTGGGTTTACATCAGCGTTATGGATTCCGTTGTAACATGGTTATAACGGAAAAATAACGGAATCCATAAGACAGAAGTCAAAACGGAAGCCTTTAAGAGGCATTCCGTTTTGATCCTTCATACTACAAGTCTATGGGGAGCATAACGGATCCATTATGCAGGAGTCCAGTCCTGCATAACGGAAACCAGGACGGATCCGTTATGCTGCCCATAGACTTGCATTATGACGGAATGCAAAATGGAAGCCTTTAAGAGGCATTCCGTTTTGATCCTTCATACTACAAGTCTATGGGGAGCATAACGGATCCATTATACAGGAGTCCAGTCCTGCATAACGGAAACCAGGACGGATCCGTTATGCTGCCCATAGACTTGCATTATGACGGAATGCAAAATGGAAGCCTTTAAGAGGCATTCCGTTTTGATTCTTCATACTACAAGTCTATGGGCAGCATAACGGATCCATTATGCAGGAGTCAAGTCTTGCATAACGGAAACCAGGACGGATCCGTTATGCTGCCCATAGACTTGCATTATGACGGAATGCAAAATGGAAGCCCGAGGCATTCCGTTTTGATCCTTCATACTACAAGTCTATGGGGAGCATAACGGATCCATTATGCAGGAGTACAGTCCTGCATAACGGAAACCAGGACGGATCCGTTATGCTGCCCATAGACTTGCATTATGACGGAATGCAAAATGGAAGCCTTTAAGAGGCATTGCGTTTTGATCCTTCATACTACAAGTCTATGGGGAGCATAACGGATCCATTATGCAGGAGTCCAGTCCTGCATAATGGAAACCAGGACGGATCCGTTATGCTGCCCATAGACTTGCATTATGACGGAATGCAAAATGGAAGCCTTTAAGAGGCATTCCGTTTTGATTCTTCATACTACAAGTCTATGGGCAGCATAACGGATCCATTATGCAGGAGTCAAGTCTTGCATAACGGAAACCAGGACGGATCCGTTATGCTGCCCATAGACTTGCATTATGACGGAATGCAAAATGGAAGCCTCGAGGCATTCCGTTTTGATCCTTCATACTACAAGTCTATGGGGAGCATAACGGATCCATTATGCAGGAGTCCAGTCCTGCATAACGGAAACCAGGACGGATCCGTTATGCTGCCCATAGACTTGAATTATGACGGAATGCAAAATGGAAGCCCTTAAGAGGCATTCCGTTGTGATCCTTCATACTACAAGTCTATGGGGAGCATAACGGATCCATCTGGTTCCCATTATGCAAAACGGACAAAAAAAAGTCCCTGTCGACAGGACTTTGTTTTCCGTCTTGCATAACGGGAACCAGGCGGATCCGTTATGACTCTCATAGACTTCTATTAGAACGGAAAGCAAAATGGAATGCCTCTTAAAGGCTTCCATTTTGCATTCTGTCTTATGGATTCCGTTATTTTCCGTTATAACCATGTTATAACGGAACACATAACGCTGATGTGAACTCACCCTTATTAGTACAGTGTTTAGGAAAGGGTTACAAGTGTCTCTTCTTCTCCCAGTTCTGTCCTAGGCCTTGGCCAAGCAATGGGTTATGTAGCGCAGCATGTAAGGCCTCGTCCTGGGTAAGGTTACTATTATTCTAGTGGGAAAAAAAATGAAATAATGAGAGACTTTTCTGCATTTAACAGCATGTGATATTAGCAGGACGAGATACCGTATATCATTCGGAGTGACGTATGCCTTTTGCTAGGCAGGTATGTCATTGTATCACATACAGTCCAGATCTGCCTAATGCTACCCAGCATTTATATTTCTCAGGTATATTGTAGAGTTTACATTCATATTAGAACATTGTTTACCATGAAATATTTATGTAGTGACAAATACTTTTCTTAAGACTCGGTACTCATTTTGCTTTTACCATAATCGCTCACCAGAGAGATGCCGGCGGATGACCTTAGCGCATTTTCAACACATTTAGAATTTTTTTGAGGGGGGTGGGAGTGGGTGCATATTTTCAAATGACTGTTGATCCGACCCATCTGTATGCTGAGCCCGGCAATCTTGCCTGCGCCAAAAATCTGTCTTCAAACGTTTTCTGAGAAGGTGCGGCATGAGAAAATGCAGGTTTTAATACACAGACGCACAGAGAAGTCATTTTTCCTTGCATCAATTTGGCGCTAAAATCCCTTTTTTGTGGTTCCTGATGCACGGCCCTTGGCGTCAGTGTTTTGAAGCAAGTATATCGGTGTGCAAACTGATGATATTTAATCATTTACCGATATTTTTTAAAACATTTTAATCTTAAAAATCAATATCCAGCCCCCCCCCCTCCCCATGTTTTCTTTTATCAAGACGGAAGCGGACCTAAAAGTAATGTATCATATGTAGCAATAAAAAATAAAAATAAAAAAAAAAATAAATAATATAAATATAATATAAAAATAAAAAATATATATAATAATAATAATAAAAATAAATATAAAAATTGAAATTCATAAAAAAAAAAAATAAGTCATTTGGTATTATTTAATGCGCCTCGCTGGTTTCTGCAAGATAAGTAAGCGCAAGGTAGTAAAATGTTTAATGAGTGTCTATAATCTTCGCCGAACCTGTTGTAAACTGGAGATACATTGTTTGAACTGGAGATTTATTCTTCTGTGGTTTTGGTTAAAAATTAATAACTGTGACGGAAGAGACAATGGAGAATGGTGGTAATTACTTAAAATATAAAAAATGATGATGGCCGACATTAGGACATGATAATCAGTGTCCGTGTAATAGCAGTGTGGGCCAGTAAAAGGACCACGTGGACTATTAACCCTTGCAACACCTACACACTCTCCATCATGTCAACTAGTAAACTTTTTGTTTGAAATTGCTTTCAGCCCAAAAAGCATAGGGGTAAAAACCTGCAACACGAACCACGTGCACCATACACATAAACACATAACACATAATAGCCCTGCTGTATTAGGTCAGCCTTCCGAGTGAACATATACCCTTACCTCTACATTACCCTAATACTTTACATGACCACTACATAAAAAAATGAAATGGTTCATTGATATACGGAACACCTGTCAGTGACTCATAGGATGAGGGTACAATATTTCAACAGCCGTAATAAGGCCACAGATGCAGCTCTGGTACGCCTCACTTGGTCCCTAAGCTTAGGGTCAAACATCATGAAAAAGTGGAAAATGGACTAAAAATAAAAACAATAGAAGAAAACATAGTGTAGGTAGACTTATTTTCAGGCAGTGCTCCATGGGGGAGTAGCCTGTAAATGTGGTGTAACAAACAAAAAAAAAACTATAAAAAGTAAAAAATACATAAATTAAATAAAATATGAATAAAAGTATATAAATATATTAAACAAACAACAAAAAGAAAAAATAAACAGAAGAAAACTTAGCTCAGGAGGTGCTGGTTCTTATTCATGAGACCCAGGGGGTGTATAAATACTTATTTTCAGGCAACGATCCTTGGGAAAAGAATATGCTAATGTGTTTAAAAAAAAAAAAACAACAACAAAAAGCAAAACCAATATATAAAAATAAACAATAGAAGAATAAAGGTATACAATCATGTTAAACAATAAAAAGAAATTATATATATATATACAGTATATAAGAAAAGAATGCTCAGGTGGTACTGGTTCTCATTGATGAAACTCTGCAGGTATATGGAGATTTATTTTTAGGCAAAGTATTCAAATTAGCTTATGTCCACGAACTCAAAAGGAAGTGTGACCCATCTGTAGACCGCTGTTTCGGGGTTCTTGCCCCCATCAGTTCAGAGCAGGATGCTAGTTGGTTGGAGGAGATGCGGTTTTCTGGTTCTTGTTGGTGTATGAAGACATTTTGCAATGCTCTATGGGAACAAAAGTGCAAATGAGCTCATAAAGCATAGACAAGTTATTGCGGCACTCGAAAAGCATATTTGCCTACCATACCTCGGGGAAGACTTGAGTTCTTCAAAAAATACTACCTCTTGAGATCAGGTGAATGACATATTTCTTTTAAAAAAAATTGTTTTAATTTTTAAGCAAGATTCAACAAGTGGGTTACCTACCCGCAAGACATATATAGCGGTCACCATCAGTCCCAATACTATTACTACTATCACTAATAATAATGAAAGCATAGTACCATCTCATTAGTAGCAGTTTTATAAAGGCAGTTACAAAATTAGAGGAAGTAAATTCCACAGATACAGGTCTTCAGTAATCCCTGCATGCTATACAATAAAAAGTAAATTATTTGGTTAAAGCCGACAGTTATCTCCTGTCTACGACCAGCTTAAAAGGGTTGCTTGCTTTGGACAATCCCTTTTTGTTAGAAGGGTCTCCAAGCAATAAGATGATCACAGGGTGTCCCATTG
Organism: Bufo gargarizans; assembly: GCF_014858855.1. NCBI lineage: Eukaryota > Metazoa > Chordata > Amphibia > Anura > Bufonidae > Bufo > Bufo gargarizans. The sequence goes on along the minus strand of NC_058088.1, from coordinate 171,737,727 downwards.
CTTGCACGGTGCAAGTTGCACCTCCAGTGATCAAGTGTAACCTGAGGGAAGGTAGGCAACAAGTGTTTTATTTGTCTACAGTGCCTCCACAGGGTAAATGAAGTATTACACAGTTCATTTTTGAAATAAGTGGGAGAATCGTATATTGCATGGATGTGTTGGGCCCTTTAGAGAAAGAGATACTCTCTTTAGGCACTCTTTACAGATAGATGAAGGTCCAGAATGGGGGATAGACTGTATTGATCAAAAATGTGCTAAGAAAAAATGTGAAACCTTTGAAATGTGAGTTCCAGCACAGGTGCCCAGTGTTGGGGTGGTGAGGAGCTCCGAGATAATCAGTCCAGGTTAGAGTATCTTTGTAGTTTGGTCTGAAAACCTTCTGAGTGTTTAATACTGATAACCTTTCTTCAGGATAGCTCTTCAGCATCTGATTGTTGGGGGGTCTGACACCCCTGCCGATCAGGCCGCGGCTTTGTCCTAGCTTACCGAGCACAGTGCCATTGATTGGATAGGTGGCTGTGCTTGGTATTGCAGCTCAGCCCCATTCACTCGAATGAAACTAAGCTATGTCTAGGGCATATGACCGATGAACATGATGTCACTGGTCTAGAAAGAGGTCTAGAAGTTGGACCGCCACCAATCAGATAGGTCATCTGTATAGGACACTAATCATTAAACTCCCATTAACATGTCTGTTTAGAAAACATTATCATTGTCAAGACAGTCATCATGTTCATGGTTAACAGAGCATGATTGTCCCATTAAGGCGAGGGGGGAGCAATGCAAAAAGTAATACATGGTAATGTAAGTGGGATATGAGCAGCTGCCAAAAATATCTGATGCTACTTATCTCTGGAGAAAGAGAAAATAAGGATTCATGTGTCCCCTGACATAGGCCATTGGTCAAAGGTCCAACAGCCGCTATGGACAGGGATCACGTCAGCACATGCTCCTGATATTGCAGAGATCTAATGTCTATTTCAAGTCCTATACAGACATTACCCTCCCTATCATTAGGTTCTCCAGGTAAGTAGACTTACCTACAGCTAATTCTCATTAAGCTCACAAATACAAACAGGCATACGCGCCTACACACAGACAGACAGACGCGTATAATGAGATGCACACAGACACGCATTGTCTTACAGCTGGCGTCAAGAGGTGACAGAGATATTAGAAGTGGTTATTTGTCTCTCCCGTGGTTTAACCCTTTCACGTGAAATTACACTACAAACACTCAGGGCAATGTTCTCCTCGCTTCATGGCTGGTTGGTGCATGTTAAGAGATGAGGATCCTTGGCTCGGTAAATTGAGACATCTCCTTGCAAAAAAGTGACAGCTGTAGTGTCTCTTGTCACCGGGATCCTATGTGGGAGTAAACATTAGGCCGATTGAAGTTTCCATTGATATTAGATCACTGTGGGCATCACGTGGGTAGGCATGCCATTCGTGAAGGAGCATTTCACTGTAGTTTGACTTTAGGTTGTAGTATTTGCAGTTGGTAGATTATGTGCTGCAAATACAGGTAGGAGGCTCCTGGGGGCTCACTTTGGGATTTTTTTGATTTGGTTTTACAAAATACACTTGGCCCTAGTTAGGGGCATAGCTAAAGACTCATGGGCCTTGGTGCAAGAGTTCAGCTTGGCACCCCTTTCCCTCAGTGCTTTGAGGCGAGGGGCAGGGAAGCACATAGCCTTCGTGCTGCCCAAGGCAAAAATTGAAAATGGCAACCTCCCCATGCCAAATTCTTGACCTAACCCCTTCCTTCCAGTCAGAGGTGTAACTTGACCAGCATGCACTTTTTATAATACCAGTGTCTTCTTATGCGGCACAAGGGTCCCTGGGCCCCCTCAGGCTCCTGGGCCCGGTAGCGACTGCTACCTCTGCACTCCATCCTTTAAATTTTTGCCCCTGGCCACAAAGCAATGAGGGAAGCGTGGCCCAGGATGAACTCTTGCACCAGGGCCCATGAGTCTTTAGCCATACCTTAATCCATGTACAATCCAAATTCCATGTTTGTGATTTGGGTTCCCACCAAACTGATCACATGTTCGAAAAATTTCTGAGCAAATTTCCTGCTGGAAAAAAATGATGGCATGGAAATAAATGGAATGTTACTCAGTTCAGGAAGAAATGCCGGGGATTAGTCCCATTGAGTGACAAGGAGAATAATCCTCATGCAAATCTGCTGTAGATCTACTGAACACCCACAGGCACAACCACGACAAATCCGCAGCAGAAGTCTGAGAGTGTAGCCACACATTTGTGTTGTGCATCAAATTGGTGAGGATCCAACCACCAGGACCCAATCAATTTTAACAATGAACTGAACATGGTCCCTGATTTTTCTGAAGATCTGACCATGCCTACATAGTTTCTATCTACTGAAGTTTTGTATGTTTTCTCCTAATTATTATAATGTAGAGGAACTGCAAAAACTGAGCTTCCGTCTTCAAAAATTTCAAGGGCCAGTACCTGATAGTTATAAAGGAAGATGGGGGTCTCAACTGTCGGACCCCTACTGATTTAAACTGAATGATGTCTGATTGGCCTATCATGGAAGTCTATGATGGTTTCACTTTTGTAACAGGATAATTGAGCCTTTGTGTGTCCATTCACCCCTTAAGAGTAAATCTGAAACTGCCCATACATGCGGTGACCCACTATTTGAAAATTATATGTGAGTTTTGGACAAATAAGCAATCTGTCAGGCTGAATTTTTTGGGCTGTCCGCCGAAAGTAAAAGTGAGTGGCATGATTGGTTGAATTTGGCCAATCAGTTACCACTTTGTGCAAGCCCGCTGGGATTTTTTTTAACCCTTTTCAGCCCTGGATGATTTTCCTTTTTTTTGCATTTTTGCTATTTGTTGCCTTCCCATAGCCATAACTTTTTTTATTTTTCCGTTGACATAGCTGTATGTCAGTTTTTTTTGCAGGACAAGTAGTACTATCTGATGGCACCATTTAATATTGTATACAATTAAGAGCGAAGCTGACAAATTGTACTATCTAATGGCACCATTTAATATTGTATACAATGAAGTGCGAAGCTGACAAATTGTACTTTTTAATGGCACCATTTACGGTAATATTACATACGATGAAGTGGGAAGCTGGAAAAAAAAATTCCAAATGGAGTAGGATTTCGGAAACAAAGAATGCAATTCCTCCATAGGGTTATCAGATAGATTTTTTTGGCATTCCCATTGTGGTAAAACTGACTTGTTACCTTCATTCTCTGGGTCAGTACGATTATAGCGATGACAAATTTATATAGTTTTTCTTAGATTTTAACACTGAGATTAAATAAAAACGTTGGAAAAAAATGTTTCTTAGCATCGCCATATTCTGACCCCCTCAACTTTTTTTTTTTTTTTTTTAGTTAAAGGAGTTTTCCTGAGATTTCTTTTACTGATGAACTACCCAGGACCCCTACCGATTAGCTATTTGAGAAGGCAGCAGCCCTTCTGTGAGCGCCGCAGGCTTCTCTCTGCTTTTCTTAGACCAGTGACAACACGTTCATCGATCACGTGGCCTAAGAGCAGCTCAGACCCATTCAAGTGAATGGGGCTGAGTTGTGATACCAAGCACAGTCACTATACAATGTATGGCGCTGTGCTTGGTGCTTCTCAAAGCAGGGTGTCAGACCCCCACCGATCCGATACTGATGACCTATCCAGAGGATAGGTCATCATTTTAAAAAAATCTACGGAGCTTTGTGAGAGCTCATTTTTGTGATCTGAGTTTGTATGACTTTTTGATCACTTTTTATTCAATTTTTCAGGAGGAGGATGAGCAACAAAAAATGGCAAATCAGCTGTTTAGATTTTTTTTTTCTCATAAAGGCGTTAAAAAGTATGACAGCTTTTTTGAGCTCCTTTGCCAGTTGGACTGCAGTGCATTACAGAGCAGAATCTTCCAGCTGTGTCAGTGCTTAGGCCTCCTCATGTCTAAATGCAAGAAAAATGAGTATACAGGAAGGGAAGGTGTTACACCTGAACCTGGGTAGGGGAGACGTCAGAGAGAAAGTTCTCACTTATCTATTTACACCCGAGACTGCCTCGGGCACTTGTCTTGACTCAAATACCACATGCAACGAAAATATGTGCTTCTATTCCTGTGTGTCTTAGAAAAGACACAATAGATCTTATGCATAAACACTTAGATTTATTAGCCCATATATGATGTAATTATGGAGAATTTGGACTCACCACATCTCTTCATATTAGGTGGGTGCATGTCCACCAACAAATCCCACAGAAGAACATTTATCGAAGGGCTGAAATAAAGTGAGTTCCACATGATTGATATCCTTAGATAATATTCAGTAACACCTCAAGCCTTCAGTAAGCCTCCTTAGACAATTCTGCAACATAAAAGGGGGCCGCATGTCAATGTTTCCTCATCCCAAAGAAGGAGTAAGTTCTAAATAGTTCTGATTTTGTCTCGTGAGACAAATCACTTCTGTCTAGAGGTGAAAATATTTCATTTGCACACCCATCTGAAGGAGCTGTTAGTGAGCTAAGATTGTTTAGGGTCTCCTTATGCAAAAGGGTCTGTCCTAGTTTAAGCTATAATGGTCCTATATTTTAATACAGACCACAGGGCAAGAGCAAGGGCACCACATCTAAATAGAAAATTGGCCTATTCCTCACTATTTTTGAGATGCCACTTTGGAGGTTGTGTAGCCCGCTATTGGTCACTTATTTTAGGAACAAGGGCCTGGTGTTGAATGGCTTCCATCTTACCAGATCCATGACTAGGAAGGTTCCCCTCTAATATCTATAACATCCCCAAAACATAAACTAGTCCTGGTCTAGGTCACATTACCATGTAATGTATTCAGAAGCTTTTCTTCTGACAGAGTCCTCAGTGCTTCTCCTTTAAAATTTTTCTCTAAAACAGCCAGAGGCAATTCCCTTTGCTGATGACGCATTGATAATCCCATAATTACAGCTACTCTTAATGACTGTAGATTTGGATACTCATACTTACATAAAGTTTCTTTGTAGCAGGTAAAGTTACAGTAGTTTTTATGACTGTGTGATAGAAAAGAACATCAGTCATATAGCTCTGGTAAAAAGAGAATATACCTTACATAGTTGTAGTCTAAAACCTCTGAACACATAGTTGTTCTTGACCACCTCTGAATTTAAGTAATGCTTCCATGTACTTAATGTTTCCATGAACTTTACTTACATTCAACAGGACACCCCCTTGAATTACTTTCCCCCCCACTATGTTTATGTTGTACAATCCATATTATCTTATCAGAGCTCTAAGATGCAATCAACAAAATAGAACTGACAGCTCAAAAATGGTTTCCACCATAATACCATCAGCAGGTTTTAAATAAGAAGGGCTAATGACACCAGAACCAGGAGGGGGATGAGGATTGGCCATTTGCTGATCCCTCCTTTCATAAAGGGGTTATCCCAGAACAGGTGATAAGTGTATAATTGCTGGGGACACCAGTGGTTGGAACTCCCACTGACCACTAGAATGGTGGTCCTGGTTCCTCTTCACTGCAGTGAGGAAGAGTTTGAACAGACTGGTGGTCACGCATTCGCTCTAATGCTCCATTCAGTGTCTAGGGGGCCAATGAAAACAGTCAAACGCTATCTCTGTCAGCCCCATAGACACTAAGTGGCAGGGTGCAAATGTGACCACTGCCCCATTCATACTCCTCCCTGTGAATGCCATGCTAAACTGGGCAGGGAGTGACTATCAAAGCAAACCAAAATATTTGTACTGTTTCTGAAGATGATCTAGAAGTAATTTGGGATCCCTTACTGTCAATCCCAATATTTCAAGAAGTAGAAGCCAACAGTATCTGTCCAAATGAAAGATATATGATAGATTTCGAGATGTATCTGACTCAATGAACTAAGAAACCCAAGACACAAGGCTTGTTTATTTTCAGAATTCTTCGTGCTCTGTTGCCTGGAGAATAGGTTCACGCTGAGGAACATTGGAGCTCACTATCACTACAATGTTGGGGGGGGGGGGTTTACTCATCTTTACAGTTTTGTTCTCATGGTTGTCCTCTTTATTATACAGATCTACTAAATATGATGTTTGGTTCACCCCAAACATACGTTCTACCATTTCTAAGATGTACAAAGCATACTAGAATTGTATAATAAATCAAGTGAGATCCGTAGACATTAAAGTCTAGGGGAAATGATAAGTCTACAAACTGGAAGATTTTTCAAACTGCACCGAGATTTGCTTCTGTGGAGTTAGTAAGGTTATTTGACCATAGATATGGGATGTCCATTGACAGGTCCAACCAATTATGTTAAATCTACAGATAATCTAAAAAGCTGCCCATAAACATTAGGTCAAAGTTGCCCAAACCTGGGGATTTTGTTGGCATCAACTGACAATGTAATGTGTATGGGAGCTTCTTGACTACTGGCAGGTCCAAACGATTTTGTTAGGTTTTACAGATTGGAATGAAGGATTAGTCATGTTGTATTTCTGATCTTTTGTTGGCTTGGATAACATAAGATAAGATAATTCTGGCAGAAACCTATTATCTTCGGCTCCATTCTCGGCTGACTGCAGTCTGATGTGGACATTTTTAGGTTAGGTTTATGAAAAAAAAAAGTTACACTTTTAAAAATAAAAAAGCTAATTTCAGGTAATCCAAAGCTTTGGTGATTAGTTCTGCGAGAATCTTTTAACATAGTGGCCAACGTTTTATAAATCTGATGGCAACGAAGAAGGCATCTACCACCAAAAAGGGGTAATTTTTGGACCATTAAAATTTTTTGAAAATTTTCAAGTGCAGTATGTTTTTAAGCTGCCTGTTTGTTACCACCATTGCCATCCGTTTACCCATAGACATACATGTTGCCGTCACATTGCAATTATTAATGCTGTCTTAGTGTTCAAGAGCTTTAAAGGGGTTAGATACATTGGTAGGAGACCCTAGAATGTCATACATAACTTTTTAGGGCAATTGGGGCCCCTTCAATTCAGATTAGGTGCCTGAATTAAATCCAACCAGAAACGAATTTAGGTAAATTTGTTCATCCCTATTCAGTATACCAAAGAATATTCCATAGAGGAACCTTCTTTCAGGAACAGACAATGCCAGCTGTGGAAGATCCATTGAAAAAATGGCAGCTGAGCTGGGTGTTGTGGAACTTATGACTATTGTATTGAAATGAAAGCGGTGCATTTTATTTTTTGGTACTAATACATTCATCAGACCAGTCAATGCCTGGTCCTGGAGTCAAGGTTTCTCTATGATACTAAAAGTCTTCTTCCTGACCCTCTGGACAAGAGCTGGATGATCCTCCTAGATAGTGACATAGACATGTCTAGATGTAGCACAACTCTACCAGGTTAGTGCATATTTATCTGGTTAGTCACTAGGACAAAAAGCTCCTATATCCTGAAGGAAGCTCCCCTGTGTTCCATTTTGTTTTGTACCAAAATAGGTTGGATTGGCCAAAAAAATGTGTCATGTTTACAGGCAGATTTCCTTTCTATGTCCATGCCAGGCAGATCCGGTTGTGTATTTTAAGTCAAAATTGCTTATCTCTAATGTGCATTACAGGGATCTATGTTGAGTGGGCACTAAACCTTGATAATATACTATCGTAAACCTGTCTACCCACATGAATCGTTCAACAGGAGATTCACCTTCACGCGCAAAATATTGTTTTACACTTTGTAAGCTACTTTTATTGGTCATATAATTACATTAATTAACTTCATATTTTATAGATAACTTTCCTTTGCTTGTAAGATTGCTTTGGTGAGAGTGAGTCATTCAGGAGCAGCGTGCGCAGAGTACAGATCCAGAAGATCTCAAGGGGTGTTGGCATTTAGAAGCAGGGAGGTGGTATACATATAAAAACAATGTGTACTTACCTCATTGCATAAAAAGAAGTCATCAATAGGTAGATTGAAATAGGCCTAGGGAAAGTTTAAGGTGCTTGTGCTCTGGTGCAAAGTTATAGCTGGGCCAACGACCTAATCGACTATAATTTCACATCCTACTATAGGTGGAATGTATGTCTTATGGTTCGATAGTCCATGATTACGTATTTGAGCCTAGCATTATACCACTGTCCTGCATACGTGTAATACCCCTGTTATTATGTGTGTAGGAGGTATCCTATGAGGCGAAAAGCATTGGGACATTTAGGTCCACTTTTGGTTGCCCTGTATCTAGCATACATGTGCTAGTCCATTCTACTCTATTGGAGAAAGATGAGCGCTTGTACTCGGCTATTTCTGGGAGTGTCATAGAGTTGAATGGGGTGAAGGACGCCCATGTATGTCTGTTTCTCCATTCAGATGGGAAGCATCTCTCTCATTTCTCTCCTTTTTTTCTATCTAAACTTAAAGTGACACTCCAAATAAAAGGGTTGTAGGGTACGGTCTGAGCGGATGGTGCACAGTACATGATTTCTCTCTTTGGGCTTATTTTGATCTCTGCAACACACCCCTCATGCCCCATATCAGGTGTAAGACAGTGTTTTAGTCTTTCATAGAATGTTCCCTTTAAAGGCTATGTACACCTTTAGGATGTTTATTATTGTATTGTACTCATTTTGAGCTAAAAATAATTTTTTCAATTGGTCTTTATTTAAAAATGTTGAGCCCATTTCTCTGCACAGCCTTGAGATTCTCTTAGTAGCAGGCTCTGTGTTTTTGCTGTGTTCCGTCAGGCATCTCAAGTGATGGATCCTTATCTCTGACCTCCTAAACACTCATCATAGCTCAATTCTTATCTTGCTGATAAGAATGTGGCTAATTTAGAGATAAGGTTTATTAGATGACCTGCACGAAGTGAAAGCAAAAGTATGATTCTCAAAGTTAGACAAACAGTTAACCCTTAGTGACATAACAGCTGAATATATTTTTTTTATAAAGACCAATTAAAAAAATGATTTTTAGCCCCAAATGAGTAAAATCCAATAATAATTTAAAAAAATTGCCTTCGAAGGTGTACAAGTACGTGCACTGTGTAAATGGCTCCTTTCGGCATAAAGCAGCAGATATTTTTAATTCCATATGTAAGGTGCCTAAAAGATAATGTGACGGAGCTGCCAAGATGACAGATGTTTCTGCGGCCTAGTAAAAGAATGAGGTTCCCCTCAACATTACATATATCAGGCTGCTTCTGGTTACCATGACAACCTGGTCCCAGCACATAGCTGCCATGTCTGACACATATGCTGCAAAATATGCTGCTTCCCCCTCAGAGACAGCGTCATCTGCATGCCATGTACGATCCTGGCAAAATGTTACCGACATATTTTTGCAAATGTCACGTGTCGTCTACGAAGCGTTCAGAAAACATGAATGTTCGTTCGCCAGTTATGGGTTGTGCTAGGTTCAGCTATAGCTTCATAAATATTAGATATGATTGATGTACTAGCGTCATTGTACATTGCCACCATTTTACCATTTTGCCTAGGATTGCCAGGATTGCCTAGGATTGCTGTCCTAGGCTAAAAATGGGTGGGACTAGTGTAATCCTCCACCCCTAAGCAGTGTTCCTGGGTGGGCTTGGGACTTTTATGTGGGCGGAGCTTACATGCTTCAAATTTACCACAATTGATTCACTTAATGTATATAACCGATCCCATAGAATACTCAGTTTCTCTCCCTGTGCCACACGAGAGGGAACCAGAGTCACATCACTGGACATATGTGAAGAGGCCTTAAGTTGTGGCCTTTATTTTTCATTTTTTTCTTTTAATTTTCATTTTGCCCTAATGTTTTTGACTGCGTTTTATGAAAAATTTCAGTCGAATTACCGGACTTATGTGAAGAGGCACTGAGTCATGCCTTTTTAAAAAAATTTAAAAACAAAAAGAATGTTAATTTTGCCTTATGTTTTTAACTGCGTCTTATGAATTTTTAAACAATTAAAACCGAAATTAACACAGTACAAAGGCAAATAATTTTCCCCCCCAATATCTACACAGGTGGAACAAATTGTTTTGTAGCATTAAAGACTATGTACACCTTCAGAGGCAATTTTTGTTTATAATTGCATTTTACTCATTTTTGGCTAAAAATCATAATTTCAATTGGCCTTTATTAAAAATATTGAGCCATTCTGTCACAAAGGGTTAACTGCTTTTCTAAGTGTGTGACTGGTATTTTCACTTTGTGCTGGGTGATCTAATTACTGTTATCTCTAAATTATTAAGAGGTCATAAAAACTTATTTAGGCCATATTTTTATCGGTAAGATAAGAACTGACCTATAATGAGTGTGTATAATGTCAGAGAGCAGAGATAAGGATCCCATCAGCTCCCCAACTGACGGAAAAGAGAAAATCCAGAGACTGCTGTCAGAGAATCTCAGCTCTGTACAGAAAAAAGGGCTCCATATTTTTAGCTCAAAATAAGTACAATGTAATAATAAAAAAATTTGCCTTCAAAGATGAACATAGCCTTTAACTTCACAATAATGAGCATAAATTTTTTTTTATTTTTAATTACTTCACGTAACGTATTTTGGCATCCTCCAAACACAGATAAAGTCTGCTCCACCTTATGTCATGTGCCCAGTTTTTGCCTTATCTCTGCTTATACCTTTATATATTGTAATTTAAAGGGGTTCTGCAGTTTGTTATAACTGATGATCTTGGATAGATCATCAGCATCTGACCGGCGGGGGTCAAGTGAACGGCGTTTAGCCCCGCCCAGGCCAGTTAATACTAGTCGTGACGTCACTGGGCCAGCGGTAAACAGTGAGAAGGCCGCGATGCTGCTGGAGCGCCGCTGCCTTCTCAAACAGCTGATCGGCGGGGGTCCCAGGTGTCGGATCCCCACCGGTCAGATGCTGATGATCTATCCAGAGGATAGATCATCAGTTAAAACAAACTGTAGAACCCCTTTAATAGAAATGGAAAGATTTAACTGACAATGAAAAATTTAAGACAATTTAGTTTTTAGTTAAATTATTTAATAATGTGTATCTGTCTATCTATCTAAAAATAAAATAAAAAAGAGCAGCACTGTCTAAAGGTAATGATCAGGTGCAATCCAGGACAATAGGCAGTAGTCCACTAAAAGATCCACAAATACAAAAATGAGGCAGCACTCCAAGTATAGTGAAAGCGTGGTGGACCCGTTTATTCCCAAGGCATAAAGGGGTCCACCACCCTTTCACTATACTTGGAGTGCTGCCTCATTTTTGTCTTTTCTATTTATCGTATCTATCTATATCTAGCTACTGTATCTATCTATTTATCATCAATCTTACTGCATATACCTACTCTAATATCAAGATAAATAATATTAAATATAATCACTATTATCTACATTTAATAATATTAATTATGGTTATTTTTAGTATTATTAATATTATGCATAACAGTAATATAATAAAATAAAAAACATAAAATATCATTTAATAGTAATAAATAATACCAATAAAGTAGCAAATTGTGTTTTTTCCCCAGATTTTTATTATTATTCATTTTTAAAGCTTCCTATGTAATTTTCTTAGATGACGGGCACATATTAATACCCTCACTAGACATCTCGTTCCTACGAGCTGCTTGCCCAGAAAGGCACTTCCTACATGAAAAGGTTTCTGTTGACACAAGCAAATGACCAGCGTTAGTACACAGGTCCCAGAGCACGCATCGGGGAACCCGCACTTTGCCATTCGCCAGTTAAACCCTTGAGGGGCAGCGTCATTTGTTTTACAGCCATGTTTCACAGAAAGTAAAGCGTTTCGAGAAGCTAACGCAGGAAGCCCGAAGGAAGTGGACTAGCGATGGCTCGACATATCATCGCGCCTCCCGCCTGATATGAATTTCATGTCATAAACAGCTTGTGTTATCCGATGCCAGGAAAAACATTGGGGCCTTCCCCTCTGGATTGTGAGGCCTTTTATTTCTCTTTCACTCCTGAATGTTTATTTGTGAATAATAGTGTTTTATTTTTATTTTTTATGTTTTTATTTTATTTTAAATCTGACCTCAGGTTTGTGAAAAGAATCTATCTCCGTTCACATGAAAAGTTTGTGTTTCGGAATGTGCCGGGAAGGTGTCATTTGATTGAGAAGTGTTGGCTTGTGTGTTTGCTTTTAGTACCCCTGCTCCTGGGATTAACTGTTTATAAGAGACGCGGTGTGCCATCAATGGCCAGATTTTTAACGTTGTAGTTTGAGCCTGACAGCATTTCCTCCTGCTTCTCAGACGCTCACCAAGGAAGCCAAATATTATTTTTCATTAGATCTTGTTTCTTGCTGCTTTTTTTTTTTTTTTCGTACCCTTTCTGTGTTGGTTTTAAAATTAACGCCTGCGCTTCTAATTAGGCCCTTTGCATGACCGCAATTGTTTTAGAACGATGCTGAGAAATTTGCTTTTTATATATATTTTTAAATAAGTTAAATTAAATATTAGACGTTTTTTTTTATCATTTTTTTTTTACGCCTGCTCATGCTGTAATAAATATGCAGACTGTTGACATTATGTGGGTAGTTTGGCATGGTTGGTCATAAATGAAAAGAAAAAGAAAAAAAAATCTGTAAACTGTTGCTCATTGCGTTCAACAGGACAAATAGCTTCCAACACTGTAAGGGTAGCTTTTTATAGGCATTTTTATTGTTATTTTTTTGTCTTTTTTCAAAATGTAGCATGCTTTTCTCATGTTAAAGAAAATTCCAATAAACAAATTATTTTAAAAAAAAGTCAGCATGGGCTGTGTGGTGTTTTTGGCTCTTTTCACATAGGTTTCTCTATAAGTTTCAAAAAATGCCAGAAAAATGTAGAAACGCCACTAGTAAAATAAAAAAAAAGCTGCAAAAATTGTGAAAAAAAAGAGTCTTTAAGAAACAAAAAAAGGAAACCGTTATGACTAGGCAGTTTCATGCATAAGGTTTTTATGAACATTTTTGCTGTATCTTTCCTGATGCTTTTTTCTGTATTTTTTTTTCTTCAAATAATTCTCCAGAGATTTATGAAACACACTAAAAGCGGTGAAATTTTTTGGCATTTTTTACTATTCTTAGTCCATTTATTTTTTCGCATCAATTGAGCTTTTTTACACATAGTATGCTCTAGTTATGGTAGGTATTTTTAGGTGTTATCCTTTAGATTTCTCTAAAGGACTCGAGGGTCCAAAACAAAACAAAAAGTTTGCAAAGAATTCACCCAAGAACCCTTATAAAAAACACAAAATGAATGGCTGTTTTTCGTACAAGCTACAAAGAAAACTATGTGGGAAGGAAGGCCAAGGAATATGAATATTGCTCACAGTGTAAGGTCACTTGACATATATCAGTTATGCCCGGCCAACTACTTTAGGCCAGATCGGGACACAACCAATATATATGTACTGTGCCTCAGTGCAGAGATCCGTGGTCTATCTGTCTGGTGCTGTTTGACATCCGATATCACAACTGATGCAACAGATGTATGAGAATGATTCCATTGAAAACTACAGGATCAGTACTGGTTTCAGTTCCATTCTGGTGTTTTCTGCTTTGCGCTGAAGGGGATGCGTGTAACAATATAATGATGCAGTGTTTTTGTATATGAAATATAAAGTAAGTTGGAAATTTTACATATCAGTTGAGCATTTTGAAAATGAATGTTAAGGATCTAACCATAAAGCACTTCTCCTCAAGGGGCTTCAATATCGGTTACAACATTACAATAGATATGTAAGCCCAAAAAACTGTCCCCAAAAACATAATTCCATTATTTCAAATGTATTATATTTTTTGATTAAGTTGCTATTATCATCTTTGTTTTAGAAAATTCTTGACTCATTCTTGAGTCTTGACTCATTTTGCTACCTCACTAAAGTCTAGATCTTCTCCACAAAGTTTCCACCTCCCATCCCTATACTCTGGATCCCGAGACTACATTATAACTGGCAAACTAAAGATAAATCTATATTGTACAATTATATTATCTAATAATATTATACATCTCTTACAGTCTCTATGTAGGTCAATTATGTAAAAAGTTGGCCGCCCCCATGATTGTCTTCCTATAGTATCTCGAATTTCTCTGGTGTCTCTAAAAGCTCTCTGGAATGGCAACCACAAGGCCTCCAGAGTTAAAAGTGTCTTATTTCACAACTGTTACAAATTTGGACATTATATGTTATACAATATCAGTATATACTGTAAGCTTTGCAAATCTATAGTTAATGATTCGAATCCCAATTGGCTTTGGTAAGGATCACCTCGGATGAACTTTGGTGTAACCCTGCTTTAATTATACACCTAGTGCTCCTCAATAGTTCCAGAACTCTCTTTGTAATGTATTACTAGGCATTTGGATTCTATTTAGAAACGTTTTAGATTTTTTTTTCCAAAAATATTTCTAAAAAAATTCCAAAATATAAAAAATAAAAAATTATATATATATCACAATGAGTTAAACAGGCAACCTTAGAAGTGTTCTCTGTGTATCACACTAAACTCACCATAGATATTCTAAATTTTGAGAGCGCCGTTTACGGTCAGTGGAAAGAAAAATATACAAGCACAAAGTTTACGCTACTCTGAATTAAGACTAAAATATTTTTTTTCAATGCTCTGCACAAATACCAAGCCCTTCTTGACACAAAATCAACAATAAAAGAAAAAAGGTTGTCGACACGGGAACAATTTTGTTTTTAAAATAAGATCTGTTTCCGGAGCTGATATTCACGTGCCTTGAAGACCAGTGATCCGTCTTCCATCTTCTAGTTGCAATGGGATTTTAGCCGTACACAGCGACACATTGTTACCGGGCCAATGGAGCATTAAATGCAGTTTGCAATAAAGTTGGTTAAAGATTTTGGTCGAGTTAAGAATTGTGTCTTTCCGAATTCCCATGTCATTTACAACCCAAAATTACAACCCATTTTTTTTTTCATGGTAAATTCCTCCGGACGGGCTACATGGCCTGATGACCAGAGGGATTAAAGGAATCGTGTGAGCTATTAAATGTAACGTTCTATTCTAGGAAGGATTTGCCTGTTTTTATCTGCTAATAAGATTATGGAAGTGACACAAGTGTCTTGATGAAATCTGATTGACAGCCTGCTGTACTTGTATCAGAGAGTGTGACACTAAACCTCGGAGCCTATTGTCCTGCAGAGAGAGCTAGCGGAAACATACCGTCCTAATCCCTTTATTCATGTCAAGCATGGAGAAAAAGGCTCCTGGGATGGCACCTACTGGCGTTGTCCCTGCTGTCTTGGTCCTTCTGATCTGGACTAAGTCACTCAGCATGAGCTTATGTGCGTCTGTTGCCCGTAGCACCGAAGATGCACATATGGAAGCCCAAGCTCTATCACTTAGGGTGTATATTTTGTATATAGATCAAGATGGAAAGGATCTAGAGATGTGTTTGTCATCATGATATCAGCATGTGCTACTTGGAAAGCTAATGTGAAAGGTTTAAAGGACAAGAGTAGCACCGCTACATCTACACATATCCCCGTCATGGGTCTTCAAGGTTCTTTTGTGGAAAGATTAAGAGATGTCTATCTCCGTGGAGAGTTTATTATCCTCATTGGAATTTAATTATAACTGTTCATATTATAAGTCATGTTGCAGCATTTGTAAGTTGGTAGAGTAAAAGTAAAATGATAAAAATGGTATACGAGGCAGATGATTATGGGTTTCCACCATCTATTGGCCATTACCACCATCCTTCCTTGGTAGGATATTTTTTTTTTACCTTGTACGGTGGTATTTTTGTCCTTTTTGTACAAGGGCTTTCTCAGACCTGGATAAGGCCCTGGGAAGAGGAATGGGTGAGGAATGCGTCTAGGTTACCCCAGTCAAAGGGGTTAAATTTTTTTTATATCAGTAAAAAATGTGCAATTTTTTCGTACATGAAGGAGGATTACAATTTTATGCTTCCTCTTCTCTGTGGAATTGTCATAAGACTTTGCACCTGCCCAGACCAGCCAAATTCTGCAGGCTGCAGGGTTTGGTAATGACATTGAGATGTCCGCTCAACCAGTAAAATGTGGGTTGCAGTAAGAGTTAATGTTGCTTTCTGGTGGAATTATGATAGATAAAGTAAATAGGGTCACTTGTGTAAATGTAGTTTGAGCTGTGAGTCTTCTTCTTTTGCTTTGGGCATGTTTTACTGGTTACGGTAGATTATTTGAATATATTGTGCCGGTAGATCAAATTATTTTGTAGTTTCTCTACAACGGCCAGTATTGATGGTACTACATAGATACATGTTCCATCTTTCCTCACTACTTGTTACTACCACAAGGAAAGAATTGTTTAATTAACAATTGCTAAAAGACATGTTTCCCAACCAGGGTTCCCTAAAAAGTGCTGTCCCTTACCAAGGCATGACTAGCTAATTTCACCCCGTACAAAGATGCTTGGCATAAGGGTGGTCGAAACAGTCAACAAATACTTGTCCAACATCCAACTTCTTCGAGGTGAGAATAGGAGTTGGGGTCCTCTGGGAGTACAGTTTTTCAGGGGATCCACTGGGAACCACTGGCTTAAAGAGGTATTCTGGCAAGTTTTTCCAAAAATTGAGTCATAGGCAACAAGTAATTTCTCAAAAAAATATATTTGTGCTCATATTCCACATTATACCTAAATTCCACCATATATTGCCCAAATAATACTCCTTTAAAGAACTCAAATAATACCACTATATAGATCCCATGTATTACTACAATTCAGTTACAAAATAATACAGCTATATGCTGCTAAATAATTCTGGGTAGATTTAGTTTAATCCTGGAGTCCCAATCCTTAGGCCCCCCATAGAAAGTGGCAACTGCCCAGTTTTCCACCTCCAGAAACCAACCCTGAATATGGTTACTAACCATTTTCCCTAAATAATTGCTTGAATATTCAGGGATCAGACCATCTTTCACTACAGAACCTATTGGTACTGTAGTAAAGCTGGTTGACAACCTCTGTGTTAGCAGGTGCAATGTTGGTCAGATTGACTATTACCCAACTTTCCAGAGAAACTGATATATCTAAAAAACCTTCTTAGGATCTTATTATAACCCTATAGATATACACGGCAATGCTTTTTTCCTGGAACCTCTTCTACACATAGATATGCTTGTCCTCAACAGTAACCTGCATTTGATGTTTTTTGCCTGAGGACCTTTATTTACTAGAGGAAACGATTTAGGAGTATGTTAAGAACAAGCACACAGTAAAGAAAATCTCGTTATATATACAAGTGCATAAAATGTCTGCTCATTGGTACTCCTTCAGGAGTAGAGCGAATATACTATAGATCAGGGGTGCACAACCTTTTCTGGTTGGGGGCCACATTGTCAGACTGAAGGAATCCCATGGGCCGAAAAAAAAAAGTTAAAGGGGTATTACCAACTGATATACTGTATTTATTGCATATTGTACATACAGTATACACCATAAATGTCTGGTTACACCTCCAGGACTCCCATATAATGGGAGAATACACAAGAAAATGCATTTGAGCAGCCACAAGAAAAAGACATACATGTCTGTCACCAGATTGTTGAGGGCCGCACAGAATGATATCGAGGGCCGCATGTGGCCCCCGGGCCGCAGGTTGTGCACCCCTGCTATAGATACAACATTAACCATTTCACTTAACGCATCCAGAAGCCATCATGCTAACAAGGCCTTCACTTTCCCATGACTCCGGAGTCCTTTTAGAAAAAAAAACAGAGCGTCTGTTTCTCAGCACAAAAGTAAAGTTATGGCAAATATTATTCTCATCTGCTTTTAAAACTTAAAAAAATGAAAGGCAGACAGGCCTTAAATGAAATCAGCAGCCAGGGGAACAGGGAGCTCAAGTGGATTAAACCCAGAGGTCACATTTCAGCATTGATTCTTCTGCCCAAGACATGACGTCGAAGGGATAAAATGGGGCCACCAGCCTTTGTGAGCTGCTCAGATCAGTTGGGTGTGTGTCATCCTTTACCCTTGTTCTTAGATGACTTTATTAAAGTACATACCTTAACTAAAAATTACTAACTGCTCCTGCGGAAATTAGGCTTTTCTTATTGTCTACTTAGAAATTACGGTACACTGTCCTCTTCTGCAAAGTCTATTTAGCTGTATGTTCTGAGGAGGTATGAGGACAACCAATATGGATATCATTGCAGAGGTTGTTACCTTGTTTGCATGAGCAGGAGTGAGAGAAGTTCTAGTGCATAGATACAAGAAGAACCATACAAAAAATAATAGGTGTAACTTGGAAGAGGGGAGGATGGAGCTGTTGGGGCATGTGCCATGGGCAGGATGCCAATAAGTCAACCTGCTTTGGTCAAGGTATTTGGGTACAAGGCTAAGTTATTTTTTTCTTCTTACTTCCATTCCTTGGGGAAGAGGTGGGCTGTAGACTAGTCTTAAGGTGCCCCTACACCCTCAATATCGGTTCAAATGAATGAATGATCGTCCTGCTGACATATTCCTTCTGACTTCTTCATACTCATCTCATGCATGCACGGCTTGGCAAGCATGCATGTCTTGTCAATGAGAAAATGGAAGTAAGCCACTGCCACAGTACTGAGAATGTGTTGAAATTAATTATGCCTGATCCTTCTTTGCCCCAACAACATCTGTTGGAGGATAGTTGGGAGGCCCCCACACACAGAGGCTGACTCTTCTCTTATGTGTATGAAGCCCATTCCTGACTCGACTAGTGTTGCAGTTCCTGTGGAGAAAATGAGCCCTAGCTAGGCTCATATTCCCCTTGGAGACAGGTATGGGGTCCACTTGACCTGGGGCCTCCTCTATGGTACGCATATTGTGGGTCAGCACTTACCTTGGGGAAAAATGTCTCATCATGGAGAATAAAAGTATATTTTTGACAACTGGGTATGGAAATTTCCAGGGGCAAAGATGACTATGACATTGATATGCTTAGTAGGAGAGGAGTCCTGGGGTAGGTTTGATTTATATTCTAGGCAACAGCCCCTTCTCCCTTTATATGCTATCCTTTTGGATACAGCAATGATTGCTTTGATACTTAGTCCTGCTTGGCCTTAATGTGTACCACCTCAAACAGCAGTAGACAAACAGGATTTGGCGCATACAGTAGTATGACTTTCACATTGCTATCCAGAAACCTGCTGGGAATGTGAGTTTTGCGGTTGGACCAGACCTAAACAGCTGAGCAGGAATCTCTGGCATAACCTACAGTTGTTCATATTCCTGAGCCAAAGCTCCATCAAGTCTCACAGACTGACGCCCTTGGTACTGGAACACTGACCATAGTAAAAATACTTATTCATTCCAGGTCATTTGTACTTTGCTCCTTTTTCATGTTTTTCATTTTAACTATTTAGTGGACCCGAATATGTAGCAATTCTCTGATATTTTTATATTACAAATAAGAAGACATTTTCCTAGAACTTAGAAGTTCTCATTTTAACAGTTTCCACTTGTTAGAAGAGTCCATTGATAAACAGATCAAAGATATGTTACCCTTCTGAGATCTTCTGCAATCTGTGGTGTAAAACTGGCAATAAGTGTTCAGTTTTCCCACAGCGCCATCACAGGGGAAATTAAGCATTACACAGTTCCCATTCACATCAATGGGATATCTATGCAATACAGAACAAGACAGGTCCTGCAGAGTAAGAGAGGCTCATTGAAACTGGTCTACACTCTGGTCAAGAGTGAACTTGAATGGTAAACCCCCTCCATTAACAGTCCCTAAACAGTTTTTGAATGGTAAACCCCCTCCATTAACAGTCCCTAAACAGTTGTATAGAAATCGGTTTTCAAAACTGGACCACGAACGTCAAAATCTAATGTGTTAGTTTGATGTAGCCAATAATATGACTTGTTTCATGGCAATTTGACCACAATAGTGTCTCCTCATTGAAGATGATGAGTCTTTATTAATCCGATTGTTGGGGTTGTCACTCAGAAACACACACAACTAAGACTGAAAATAATTTGTGACAACTTGACAGAAGAGGACAACTCACAAACGTTCATATTTCAGTTGATTTCTGTAGTTGGAGCTGTAGGTATGTATAGCTTGTTGTCTCATCTTGATCGCCCCCTTGATGTAAGCTTAGATAATGTCCCTGTGGATGTCAAAGGGGTCTTAAGGAAAACCGAGACCTTGTTTGGAGACACTGAGTATTTTTAAGATTGGGTTTCCTCCCTGCCCTTTCTCCAGACTACTAAGCCTGAGTTGATTTGTGTTCGGTCTGTGACCCTGTGGAGCATCAAACAGGATGGAATGAAAACACTGTGGAGGCTCACACTGCTCGGTATGGATGACCTACAGAAAGATAATGCAGATGTTTCAGATCATTGCAAATGGGCAATATTTGTAATCCTTTCTATTGAGCTGGTATCACAAAGGGTAAGAGTCACAGTATGTGTTTTGCTCTTGTGAATACTTAGTAGTCCATGGGTTGCTCCTCTGTCAAGTGCTATATGTTTATGTTGTTGGAAAAAACTGGCAGATAGCCAATTGCAGCTTTCATACATTTGACCATGCTACATAGACATCAGTTTTAATATTGTCTTTTCTGGTTGGGCTGTTAACAATTATTGTTGTCTATGTAGTCATCTTGCATTTCATGCCAAGGGCAATACAGACAGAGGGACACATGTACTGGAGGGACCCCTGGCGATTTTCAGTACCGTTTATATGGAGTGGCACCAAGTAATCCATTGTGTCATCTTCAAGGCCCATTATTATTAACCCCTTTTGATTTTCTGTCTCTTCAAACCTGGCATTGTACAGAAACCACATTTCGGCCTGATCATTTGAATGGTGCTATAGTCTGGTTCTCTTCATAGTGCCAGGCTGGTGGTGGCAAAGCACCGAAAAATTTGAAGGAGCCTCAATGCTTTACCTGGCTTCCACTTTCTACAGTAGGTCCTTTTAATTAAAATCTAAGCTAATACCAAGGAGTGAACATCTTAAGCTATAAAGAGAATTCTATGGTCTACAAAATAACTGTACGGAGCTGCAATGACTTCCCAGATTGACCTTGTACGCCAAAACTCGTGTTGAGATCAGAAAAGATTAAAACTACTTTTTATTCTCACCCGCGGTGTTACATGTCCTAAAGACGTGAAACATGTCTTCCTGCTGCAGATTGTTCTGACTCTAGGCTTAGTTGAGTCTCTGTTTTGGATTGAACAAATCTTGGCTGTGGTGACAGCCTTCATCAGAAACATGCACATACTGAGATAATAGATTTCAGGACGTTGCAGAGGAAAAGAAGGCGCTTAAAGCTCTGGCTTCTTAATGTGTAATCTGCCATTGCATCATGAATGTGTTATGGCCAACTTAAAGTGATAGCCTTTTATCGTCAAAACGCCCTTTGCCATAGTATTTGTCTGTTTACTACCTATTCTACTCTACCGTTACCTACCTTGCCTCCAGGAATTTTAAGACTTATAAATGTCATTAAAGGGGTTGCCCAACCGGGCAAAATGTTAGTAAATGGCTCAGAGTGAGAATTTATACTCACCTCACCGATTCCCCACCTTTGCCATTCTGATGATCATCAGGTTCCTCCATTCCAAGGAATGGTCTGCCCAGTCAATCACTGTCTGTAGTGGATCAGTCATATCTTGCAATTTCCTGTGTGTCGAACTTGAGCCAGGACATAGAGACCAGCGAAATCGTGGTAAATGTGGGAATGGCAGTGGCAGGGGATAGGTGTGGGAAAGTATCAGTTCTTAATTTTTTTTTAAAACCACTCTGAGCCATTTACTAAAAAATGTTGCCCAGCTGGGGAACCCCTTTAATTCAAAAATTCAAAATGGCTTCTTTTTTTCTCCACAAGTCACTTAAAAGTAGAAAGCATCAAGAAGTACATCAAGATGGCCCTTCTTTTTGACTCATCTAATATCTAAGTTAATACTTGTTAATGGATTTTCTTTCTTTCTTTTCTTCTTATCAATCTATCCAACTTATATCTCATCTAGTATCCAATTATCTATCTATCTACGGTATCTATTTTTTTTTTTTTTTATCTTTCTGTCCAATATCTACCTATATAATATTAGTCTATCTCCATATACTCCCACAGTGCACGTATATATTGAATTCTTATACAAAATAGCACAAAGCAATGACAAGTGATTCAAGATGGACACCACCTGCCTTTTGACTCATCTAATATCCCCGCTGTGTAGTATTTTCATAAGTCAATAATAAAATTGATAATGGATTTTTTTTAATAATGGAGCTGGCTGAATCCAGACAAAAGCAGAGATATTACAGAGGGCTGCCTCTGTCTTTTCCATGGCAGCCATAACAATACAAGAAGGACTCGCCTCCTTCTAACGCCAATTTTTTTTATGGGCTCAAATAAACCGCAGAGCTTTGATGGCCCGTAGCTACACTCGCCCCACTAATAAGTTGAGTCTGGCAGTGTCCCTTCGTACCATCTCTACTGAAATCAGCTGATTCTTTAAGTCAAGCACAAATCCAAACCACATCTGTATCCCATATGACTCTATCAGTCCCAGACCAGCGTCTTTCTAGAAGCGTTATCTTAATCACATTTATTGGCTAATGCTTAAATTGTACCCAAATCAACCAACTTTGATGTCTTGGAGAATGGCAGAAAATAAAAGAAGGGTGGGGGCACGGTCCGGGCTTATGTGGCCATAAAAGTGGAATATTCATTGTAGTGTTTAATGCTCCTTTTTGGGTTTTCTATAGGTTTTATTCCTCACCGTAGTTAGGTACAGACAGAAATAATGACATTCTTTTCCTGGTAGCTTTGGAGCATAGAGATCTAAGGAGGGGACTTCTAATTGGCTGCTTCTCCATGATTTGTTGATCTACAGAGTACGCTTTTAATCCTTATTAACATTCTCTAAAGTCATGCATGAAATATAGCGTTGGTACTGCTCTACGGGGCATGTGGTTTTGCTTTTCAAGATATTTTCAGGCTATTTTGGATCTATCCTGTTGTTCATTATTGTACAGCTCCATTCATTCACTTATCGTTATGTTCGGACTTAAGCAAAAATAAATGAAGATTTATGTCGGTGAAGGCACAAGCTTTGAAATAAAAGGAAATAAAATACGGTCAGACATGCCGGCTGTATATATGAATGATATAATGAAGGCATCTGTACAGGCGCAACAGTATAAAAAACATATACACATATCCATATTTGTATATATAATCCAAGAGAATCCACGGCACTTCCTTACATAAAAGCGTGTAGTTTATTCACCAAATAACAACGTTTCGGTTCCTTTTTCAAGCAGTGATCACTGCTTGAAAAAGGTTCCAGTGTGCGAACTGAAACGTTGTTATTTGGTGAATAAACTACACGCTTTATGTAAGGAAGTGCCATGGATTCTCTTGGATTATAGCTATTTTGAAGTTAGGATCGCTTCATCAACCGCTGGCAGCCGCCATTATAGAACACTGCTGTGCTGTTCACACTAGTTGGATATAGCGCTGCATATTTGTATATAGTTAGGGTTCAGCGAAGCATTCAAAGCGGAATTCGCTTCAAAGTTTAGGAAAACTTCAATTCGCACTTCATGGAAACAAATCAGCTTTTTGTAAAATGGCGGCTGCATGTGTTACAAAGTGAAAGTAAGAAGCCCAGGAATGCGAGATCATCCATAATACCGTTCAGCCAGCCAATGCGCAGGTAGCCATCCCCTGTGATGTCACAGCCCTATAAAAGCCTCATCCTGCGTGGTCTCCGCCATTGTCCTGTGAGCTGAGCATAGGGAGAGAACGTGGCAAGCGCTCATGTACAAGGGACAGTGTTGCTGCACTCTTACTAAAACAGCAGACACCGTAAATTTGTGGTCGGGAAAGGGTTAACTTCTAAGCCTTCACACTCAGATTGGGTCACCAAGTGGGAAGAATATGATTAGGCAGAGTGGCCTGGGTTTACCTGATTTATAGCGATTTGTGAAAAATTAATTTGGAACAAATGGAATTTCTTGGTGGACTTTGGCAAATCGGCCAAATCAAATTTTTCAAAACTTCACTCATCTCTATATATCACCAAAGTGTATAGTTGGGTTACGTTGCTTTTAGAGAATGTTTTGATCTCATTCTTCATTCATGGCAGTTTTTCTTCTTAAACAAAATTGAGAGTTGGCCCACGACCTTGGATGAGAAGCTTGCTCAGAAATGGCAGCAGGCAGGTGTCAGTGCATCTGCAAGCATAGTGAGGTGAAAACTTTTGGAGGATGGTCTGGTGTCAAGAAGGGCAGTAAAGAAGCCACTTCTCTCCAAGAAAAACATAAAAACAGACTGACATTCTGCAGGAAGTAAAGGGTTTGAACTGCTCAGGACTGGGGTAAAGTTATTTTCTCTGATGAAGTCACCTTCAGACTATTTGAGATGTCTGGAAAAATGATTGTCCCGAGAAGAAAAAGTGAGCACTACTATGAGTCCTGTGTCATGCCAACAGTAAAGCCTCCTGAGACCATTCATGTGTGAGGTTGCTTCTCATCCAAAGTAGTGGGCTCACTCACAATTTTGTCTAAGAACACCGCCATGAATAAAAAATGGGATCAAAAATTCATCCAGGAGCAACTTCTCCCAACCATTCAGAAGCAATGTGGTGATGAACAATGCTTTTTTTAGCATGATGGAGCACCATTCTCAAGGCCAAAGTGATCACTAAGTGGCTCAGTGAACAAAACATTGACATTTTGGGTCCATGGCCAGGAAACTCTCCAGATCTTAATCCTATTGAGAACTTGTGGTCCACCCTTAAAAAGTGGACAAACAAAAACACAGAAATTGTGAAAAACTCCAAGCACTGATTAGACAAGAATGGGTTGCCATCCGTCAGGATTTGGCCAAGAAGCTGATATCCAGCATGCCAGGCCAAATTGCAGAAGTCTTGAAAAATAATATTGGATATTTGTATAAACTTGATAAATTTGTCCATAGAAGCGAATAAACTTATGAAATGTACGACTGTATACCATATAAAGAGATGGTTCCCAGCTAATAGGTCTCCTGTATCTATGTGTGGCCCATCTGTAGAAGGTGGCATCATTTTGTGAGTACAATACCATACACTCATGTGAGTTGTCAGGCGGGTTTATCCATTGGAGGGAGATTACATGGATATTTTCACGGATAGGTTTTTAGATGTGGTATATAATTCAGAGCAGGGAGTGATACTGTTTGCATTCTGTATCCCAGCAGCAGTCTGTCTGTCTCCCACAATAATCTTTGAAGATGAGAAGGTGAAGGGAGCTGAAATGTGTCCCTTTGAACTGTGGTCGGGGGGGCCCCCGTGGTGAAACAGTGGAGAGGACCCCACAGCCACCTCCTCCCCTCGCCCTGCAGTGTCTTGTTCCTTTGCTTGAGGCTAGGCAGTCGGTAGGACAGTCTGGTCTGGTAACCCCACTGAGAGGTGTCAGACTGGGTCACTGGGGCACACACCCTCTTTAACCCTGTCTATGCTATGCTACAGATATGCTGCAGAAACTGCAAATATGCAGTTTGACCTGTTATGCCTATAAAGTCTTTTCCATCCAAATACCATTTGCTGCAGATGTTTGTCCTGAAGACTTGAAGTGAATTACACTGCACTAAGACTCAATGTATGGTGTATGAGAGCAACATCTTTGTGGCTTTCAGCTAATTATGATACTGGCTTGTATGTATCTTCTCAAAAATATGGCCAAAAATGTCAGCAACAATTAGGAAAATCAGCTAAATTATTGGAGCCATTGGACCTGGTCTATTGGCTCTAAAACGAGTAAACCCAGCCTGAATCATTATAGCCTTAGTGTAAGGACTAAGTAGTACATATAAAGTGCTGTCTTGTTTTGAATGCTCCTTTACATATAGAAATTTACAATTATATGGGCAGCAGAAATATAAGTAACCCTCTGGCCCTGGTGCCTAAGGGCCCCCTAAAATTGGTATTATACATGACGTATAGTAGATAGGGCCCTCTTACAGATATTGCATGGGGGTCCTGACCTTCAGATTACTCCTCCACTTGCCCCATTTTATCTCAGAGGTAAGCATATGTGAGATCAGCCTGAGATCTGACAACTTATGGTTTAGAACAAAATAGTCTATCTATATATTTACCAACGAAACAAATCAGGGCATTTATGGGGTGTCCTGCAAAGGATTAAGATAGTGCCTACTGGACAGAAAGCTCAGATCCTTCAATCCAAAGAAGGTGGTGGTGCCAGAGTTGGACTGTTCCAGAGTCCCAAAACTCTGATGCAGTAATAGACCCCTTATAATACATGGCCCCTGAGGTCTAGCAGAAGATAATTTAGAACTGACTTTGGAACCAATAGCCACCAGATATCCAATTAAACCTTATAGATGAAAAGTCCTGAATATGCAATGATAACAAAAGTTACTTAAAAGGTAATGTGTATATGAGGGTGGGGACCTCAGAATCATTTCCTCTGGTGGGCCGAAGTAACTTCAGTCCGATTCTGGGAGATTCCAAAAAGTACATCCCTCTAGGCTCATAAAGGTCTTAAAGGGGTTTTTCCGAGATTTTTTTTCTACAGTGCCTAAAAGTGGGGGTCTGACGCCTGGGACCCCCACCGATCAGCTGTTTGAGAAGGCACTTGCACTTGCAGTGTCACCAATGGCCTTCTTGTAGTTTTGCCTAATGTCTAATGTATGTAATGTCACGTTCATCGGTCACATAGCCTAGGCGCAGCTCAGCCCCTTTTGAAGTGAATGGGACTGAGCTACAATACCAAGCACTGCTGCTATACAAGGGATGGCACTGTGCTTGTTGTGCAGAGAGAAGGCCGTGGCACTAATGTGAGCACCGATGCCTTCTCAAACAGCTGATTGGCGAGGATCCGTGGTGTCGGACGCCCACTGATCAGATACTGATGACTTGTGCAGAGGAGAGGTCATCAGTTAAGAAATCTATGAAAACCTCTTTTAACTTATTGGAGAATGCAAAATTCTGCTATTCTAGCAAAAATCTGTGTCAGTAGAATTCATCTTTCTCTGGTTTATCACCGATCATGTTGAGTGCCATCTCCAAAGCTTAAAAACTAAGCAAAAGTTTAGTAAAAATGTTTTCTAATTAATGGCATAATTATAAGAGGATCTCCTCATTGGAATGTAAAGAATATTTACAAGAAATCAGGTAACTAAATAAAATTCCGAACCTTTAACACTGTTGGAGATTAAAAATGATCTGTCTTATTCACTGTAGATGTGTAGGAACGTAGAAGTTTTTCTCCTATCGTTTGCTGAACAGACATACTGTAACTTGACTTTTTCACTCTGGAAGAGACGTGTATAGACACATCTGACAGCAGAATATGTGGTCAGATAGGATGTTAAAGCTTAGCCTGTGAGCTCTGCAGGTCATACATCATATTACTATGTATTGATATGAACAGCATCTTCTGAGCCTTTAATGCACCACACTGGCATTGAGCTGTCTTAGGCTACGAAATGCTGCATTCCTAAAGGTGACAACCACTACTAACAGTCTTTATAGTTCTCACAGGTTCTCAATCATTTCTCCAAGCTCTTGATTAGGAAATGGAATCTGCAGTAATAGCTACAGTTTCACTGGAGATCTGTAGTAGATAGATTTGCGATTAAAGGGGTTGGGCCGTATGGGGCATTGATGGGATAGCTCTAGGATATGCCATTAATTATATTAAATATATTAATAGGTGTGGGTCCCACCTCTGGGACACACTTCTATCTAGAGATCAGGGCCACGCATGCGCAGCACGGTCTCCATTTATCCCTATGGGAGCTCCAAAAATAGACAAATGAGCATGCATGTTTGCCAATTTTCTGATGTCCCATACCATGGAATGGAGACTGCACCAGGCAAGCATGGCCACCTCTCCTTTCACCGCTATGGCATTGGTGGAAATAGCTGAGCTAGAGTTCGGTTATTTTTGAAACTTCCATAGCAGTGAATGGAGGGTGTCCGAGCAGGCTCAGCTGCTCTCCTTTTACTTTGGAAGGTCCAGTTCTGAAGATAGGAGCAGGTCCCAGAAGTGTGACCCACACCTATGTGACATTAATGGCATATCCTAATGATATTCCATCTATGTCCCAGATGGGCCAACCTCTTTAAGTGAACTCCATTCTTAAGGTGGCCATACACTTTAGATGAACCAAAACTAGTTGAGTTTAGCAGAACTGGCCATGTGTTTGACAGAATTCCAACTCCCGAAGTAGGTATTGGAAAAAATGGTCAGGTATGTTGGATGTCAATTTGCTCAATTCTTTTGTTCTTACTAGGGATAAATGGGCATCAGATGTGGCAGCAGTTCACCCCTCTCTCCACTGAGAAGACATGTACTCTTGGCTTGACTGAGCTGAGCGTGCATGTGTTTGAGGAGGTGGGGAGGATCAGCTTTTGGCTGAACATTCACCTACTTACTGATCATGAGAACAACTAAGCACAACCCTTTCGGCTTCTTTAGGAGTGAAGATCTGCCCCATTCACTTGACTTGACAAGTATTTGTGCAATATAAGGACTACTACCACCTGACTCATAGCACAAATAAATGTAGATCCGGGATTCTACAGGGCTCAAGATTTGAGTTGTAATCAGATATGTGCACAATGCTTGTTGTACTAGCAAGCTCACTGTAAGACGATACTTGGAGTAGCAACATTCTTGAAGATAAGGTTATTGAAGTGGAAACTTCATTTTGAGATTGTCTTGGTTGTCGGAATGCTTACAGCACCCTCAGCAAAGCTAATCTTTTTTGTATGTTGTAGGACCCTCCAACTAAGGGGTTAATGGTCACAGCAGTTCTGCTGCTCAGACTTGAAATGTAGTCTCTGCCACTCAGTGGGATCCAGGCTAGAACATGCTGAGGAGCTCCAGTCACTGGTTTCAATTAGTGAGAAAGAGACAAAAGATAAACAATTCCTGTGGTCGCATGTCCGTAGTATATATATGCATGGGAGAAGACGGACTTCTATCTATCTATCTATCTATCTATCTATCTATCTATCTATCTATCTATCTATCTATCTATTATCTATCTATCCATTATCTATCTATCTATCTATCTATCTATCATCTATCTATCTATCTAATTGTTGATTTTATCTAAATATAGATTTTACCTATCTTTATCTCTATCTATCTATCTTTACTAGTGGGAAGGTTAAGGGTCCATTCAAACGTCCGTAAGTGTTCTGCGGATCCGCAAAACACGGACACTGGCAATGTGCATTCCGCAATTTGCGGACCGCACATTGCCTGCACTATAACAGAAAATGGCTAATCTTGTCCGCGGAAACGGAAGCACGGATGCGGAAATGCGGATTCGCAAATGTGGATGCGGACAGCACATTCCGGCCCCATTGAAAATGAATGGGTCTGCACCCGTTCTGCAAAATTGCGGAACGGATGCGGACCCATTTTGCGGACGTGTGAATGGACCCTAAAGGGGGGCGGCCGGACCGGTAAAGGTAAGCTTACTTACCTGCTCTCCGGTGCTGGCTCCCTTTCCTTCTCCACCTGTGATGACAAATGGTCACATGATGCAAGAGGGTCCAGGCAATGACAAACCGGATGTTTACAGAGAGGGAGCCCAGCAGAACATCACAGGCCTAAATGAGAAAAAGCAGAGATCCAGTACTCGGAAGCAGATGTCAGTTTCCCTTTACAGTTCCGGCCAAGTGGTGGAATTTGCAACACCAACTCCCATTCTTGCACAACCCCTTTAACGGGGTTATCCCATGACTAATGTAAAAAATGAAAATCAGACATCATATTGTACATGACAACCTCTTTCTAACAAAGCTAGAACCAGCCCTGTACCTCGCATGGATCCAGAGATCTCCCCATTCATTGCTCTACTAGATTTATATCAAGCTGACAGCTCAAGGGGAGTGTCTTCTCTGCTGCAGCTAAGGGGGCGTGTCCATGCTCTCCCTATCACAGCTCAGGAGGCGGTTGAAGGATGAAACTGAGCATGTGCGGCCACCTCAGTGAGCAGGACAAAGAAATAGGGAAAAAACAGGTGGCGCTGTACATTTTATTGAATAACTCAGTGACTACGCACATTTTTTTTATTACATGCAATTACAAAAGAATTCAGATCCAGGTGCTGGTTTGAAAACTGTAGAATATATTTTGTGGGACAACCCCTTTAAGTTAAAAAGCTGGGCAGAGGCAGGAAAACCCAATAGTTCACTGATGCCCGATGAGTTTATAGCAGCCTGTTTTCTGGCTATGATGCAGGAGGCAGTCATAAATAGCTCATGTTGGTAGGCCACAAGCAGGTTGCAGAAAATCGTGTTTCTTTGCATGACCCTATTATCAGATCATATCTACTGAATGGGCATGATTCCAATAGTAGAAGTGTATTAGATAATTGGTACATCATCAATTTCTTCATATTTAAGCCTAGACTTGCCTTTGGCTTACCAACCACATGGATGTCAATTACATACAGTGAACTTTAGAATTCAGTTAGATGACTGATCCACGTTGCAAATATTAAAGGGAACCTGTCACCTAGAAAATGCATATTAAACAGCATGACTATAAAGGTGTCTGTGTCTTTTCTGTGCAATGCGGCAAAGGTCTAAAAAAAATACTTATTTAACAGGCCACGCTATGTAAACAATAGTCTTGAAGTCAAGGGGGCAGCGGCTTTCTCGCCTGAAGTCAAGCGCGCTGCGCGCCCTTTACCTCCCCTTATCGTTTGATTGATAGGATGCCCAATTCCTTCACTGCCGGTTGCTTGAATGTAGTCTCGCACATGCCCAGGCTCTCGTGTGCCTGAGCATTGAGCTGATAGCGGAGTGGAACAGGCACCGGTATTGCAGGAACACGGCGCACGCACAAGACTACATTCATGCATCCAATAGTGAAGTAAATCCTATCAATCAAGCGCTAAGGGGAGGAAAAGGGGGCGGGGGGTGCTTGACTTCAGGCGAGAAAGCCGCTGCCCCCTTGACTTCAAGACTATCGCTTGCATAGCGTGTCCAGTTGAATAAAAGTCTTTTTTCAGACTTTTGCCGCATTGTACAGAAAAGACACAGACACCTTTATGATCATGCTACAGGCTACAATAAGGTACTGCTGGCGGTTTAATATGCATTTTCTAGGTGACAGGTTCCCTGTAATGTGATTAAAAATGCATCAGCTTTTGAGGACACTTTCTCCTTGAAGAGACTGCTAATTAGCATAGCGAGTCTGAGGCGGCCATATACTTAAGATAGCCATCGGCCGATAGTTGTTGCTTCTGATCCCCCTATACACATGCTTGAGCATTCATGTGTTCTCAGTAGGGACAAGGAGGAAACCGCTGCCAGATTCCACTTAAACAAAAGGGTTGGGCAGTTGAAATCCAATTGCCCCATCCTAATCTCCACTGATATGTGCTGTCGGAGGAGAGTCGTGGGGCCCCAAAACATATTGGATAGTCCAGTCCTGCTGAAATTGGTAAGTTGAGCTAATGTGTATAACCAGCTTAAAGGGAGCCTGTCATCAACTTTATTCTGACCTCACTGAGGGCAGCATAAAATAGTGACAGACGCACTGATTTCAGCGGTGTGTCACTCATGAGCTAAAAGTAAAAGGTTGCCGAGAACCAGCTTTCTAATTATTGCAGCCCAGGCCTTAAAAAGAGTCAAATCTACCTGAGAAGAGTCCTGGTTATTATAATCTCCTGCTCTCTCACCCATCTGCTGCTGATTGGCCGTTCTCTCCTAGAGAGATAGGGAGAAAACTAGGTAGAAGACTGTCAGTCAACAGCAGGTGGGCGGGAGAGCAGGAAGTAATGAATAACCAGGACTCTTCTCAGGTGGCCGGGACTCTTTTCCAGGCCCAGTCTGCAATGATTGTGATGTTGGTTCTCAGGCAACCTACTTACTTTTAACTTATAAATGAGAGAGCGCTTAAATCAACTCGCCTGTCTATACTTTATGCTGCCCATACTAACGGCAGCATAAAGTTGATGACAGGTTCCCTTTAAAGGAGTTTCTCACCTTGTTAGAGTCTTTCTACACACCCCACAGTGTGCTTGGACCCATGGTGGTGATCATGCTCTGCAGGTCCTGGGTCTCACCGCACCAACATCTAGTTTGATGTGGGTCATCTGACCACTGCAGCAAATGACTGGGACATGTCCCGCATGGGACACATCACCACTGTGGCCAGTCATTGGGAGGCCTGGAATCTACAGATCCTGTGGGGCAGTGATGGAGCTGAGACCCAGTGGCCAGGATCAGGTAAGTATGATTACCACTGCAGGTCTGTAGAAAAGCTTTAACAACGTGAAGTTCCCCTTTAAGAACTATTTAATCTTTTCTATACTTTGAGTAAGAGATCATGCAACATCTGGAATTATTCTTAAACTTACTACTTAATCAGGCCTCCTGACCTCCACTACTAAGTCTAATTCTTGATTTCAGCATCCACACTCAACTTTTTCATGATAATTTTATCAAAACGTTGAGCATTAAATATCATCAACTTTTTCACATCCTATTTTTCTATTCTCCTTTGGATGCACATCAAGTAACGTCAAGATTTATTTGACAAATGTGAGCTATTAGTTGGCCTCACATTCAGTCTCTTAGGAATTAAGGAAGCCCATTTAGGATTAAGGAAGAGGTTGAATGGGGCAATGAAGAGAATCCTTCTAGGAATTATAGGGTTATTTCGCCCTACAGGTTGTTTTCTGAAGATACCTGACAGCTCCGGCATAAATCAAACTCTGAGAGCAACATAACATCTCAATTTCTCCTCTTCACAGCATCACATTCCTCTCTTATCTGATTTATAGATTTATAGCAGCCTGTGAGGAAAGTTTGAGGATATCCTATAACCATCAGCTTTGAATGCACTTACTGATAGGGGCCAATAATAAATCCTCTTTGAACACTCCTACTACTACACAGACCACACAGCGGTCAATCCTTTACTTCCCATTCAGGTGATTCACATTCCATAAAAATACTAAACTATTAGAAATATGTACATTGCAGCCCTGATTGTTGGAGGTCAAGTGAACCCAGCTTGTTCAGGAGATCTGGAAGTTATTTAAGCAGATTTGATCATCTATCATTGCAACATTTCCTACTGGGAAAGGTCTTTGAGGCATTTTAGTGGACTTCTCAAAGGTCATAATGTTGGAATACCTCTACTGGAGATTATGAATTAGATCTGATGCCAAGGCGACCCCATCCAGTTTAGTGGTTAGGTTGGTACATACTGACTAGGCTTTAGCTGAATCGAGCATCGGATAATAGACTCAAAGTCGATTTGTTAAAAAACATGTATGGACTCAGTGTAGCAAAACTTTGATTTGGCCAAAGACTTCGGTGAATGACTTTGGTATTCCTATTCTAAAATATTAATCTGAAGTCGGTTTGGTACTGGCTGGTACCTCGGTACCAAAGCTAACTATTTTAAAATGAAGATTTTAAGAGGGGGCTTGCTCAGAGACTACATCCAGTACTACAAAGAGATGACCATTTAAAATCAATATTTCCAGAACCCCCATTCTTGTGCTATAGACAGCCCCCTAATCTCAGAAACATCATTGTCAGAAGCTCACTTTACTCTCCAACAACAACAGAAACATTCCCGTGCAACTAAATAAAATGTAAGACCATACATAATGACCAATGACAATGTACAGATTCCCAAGACATATTAGGACTACAAGATCCAAGGTACCACGCCAAATGTGGATATACTTAATTATATCTATGAAATGTCCTACTGGTGGTCTCTATGTCAGTAAACAGGTCAAAAGTCTTGAATATGAATGAACTCCTATCGCCATTCGCCACACGATTAAAGAAGAAAGGAAAGATCTGCCTGTATCCAAAAACTTTTGCAGTTACGAACACAACATCACAGACATGAAAGTTTATATATTAAAAGGGAATTTCAAATTTAAGAAGGACAGGATAGTCTGGGAGTACAAGCTCATGACACACTCAGATCTGGAATTAATGTGTTGCATGGATTTATGTCCTTCTACATCTCCTAAGGGATTTGCCTATTAGACCTCCTGAGTTCATCAAATTGATGGACTAGATATATATCAGGGGACAATAAAACTTTCACACGCCTTATCTGTAACTGTTATGTTTGTTTTCTCCTCCACCCATATCGATCTGCTTTACATCAGTTGTCTCATCTACCTCGCCATTCCTATGTACTGTTGTGTATAAATATGTGAATCTCCAGATATCATGTTATAACATGGCTGAGGAAGAGACCTGAGTAAGCTTCAACATGCAATTAGGTTATCATCTTTTCACTTAGCCATTATAAGGTATCAACTATCTTCTTATTACCATACCATTATTATGAGAACTTGTCTTAAACATGAAATCAACTAAATAATGCCTCTTGTACATCGTCGTATTATCTTTTGGGAGACACCTATGTCATTTCCCGTCAGAAAATTACTTGCTGGTTGAATAAAAGTAACTTTAAGTCTAAATTTACCAGGGGTATGAATAATTACGGGCAGCACTGTACATTTTATTGAATAACTCAGTGGCTATTCAACATTTTTAATTAGATGCAATTACAAAAGTATTCATACCCAGGTGCTGGTTTGAAAATTGTAGAATATTTTTTTGTGGGACAACCCCTTTAAGTCTTCAGACACAACAGTACCAAAGATGGAAATGGCATTTCTTGCGCCCTAAGCAAAGTTATGTCTGGGAGCTCTAGGCATTTCTGCCACCGCTCTACAACTGGGAAGGAACCCCTTTGACCCTGAGCCTCGTGCACCTTAACTGGCTGAACAGGTAGTATTTCTGCCCCTTTAATTGTTTTTTTTAGCCAACTGGTTATAGCAAGCAGGCCCCCCCCTCCTCCCCGATCTCTGGGGCCATAAGCATATTTTTGGCTTATGTGTTGGTAAAGTCTGCCCCTGAACAAGACCAAGCATAGATGAGTCAACTAATTGGCTCAAATGGGTTAATATGTAAATTAGTTGTGTGGTGTGACTGTTCCATGTAGGTCCACGTATGAAACATATGATGTCACTAGAGATGTTAATAACCTGCATGAACAATTCACATGCATTTGAAAAACACGTCACTGAAACAGTCACTGCTCATTTCCACGTGTGAATGGCCACTTATCCTATTAGTTAGATTATTTGGCTGTTGCACATGCTAGAGTGCTTATTACTTTTGGAAAAAACACATTGGAGTCTATTCTTGGCTATGAAGATTTTGATCTGTGGGCTTCTAATTACAAGGAATCCAGATTATAAGAAAGCATGAAACCACCGCCCAGATTATAATTAATTCAAGACGTAGTTTAGACGCTCTCATACTTGCATGAAATCAACACAAACATCACAATTATTTTAAAAGAAATTTCATAGTCCTTGTTAGATGCCATTTAAACTAATTGTTGAGACAATTGAAGCTTGTTGTTTGCATTTGATAGTAAATTAGTGGTCTTCTAATGTGAGGCCTCATGCACTGGACAGTATTATTGCTTTGTACAGCCTTCAAAGCAGTACCTATAGATGTCTCATTGTACCTCCTTGTGTGGCACATTGCTACAGGGACTGAGTCTGACTCCATACAGGTTGTGTAGCTGCATGGACTCGATGCACTTCCATACAGGTAGTTCATGAGACCTTTTGAAACTGAACATATATAGAATTATCATTTTTCCAAAAACTCTACCTAGCATCTTTTAGGTCAGGGGTGCACAACCTTTTTTGGTCTGGGGGCCTGTCACATCACACTATTTCAAGGGGGCCACAAAAAAAAAAGTTAATCAGCGCTTGTTTGAATCAGCTTATTACACAGGCTAAGGCTAGTTTCACACTAGCGGCAGGGGAGTCCGGCAGGCTGTTCCGGCGGGTGAACAGCCTGTCGGATCCGTCCTGTCACTAGTTCACGTGTGCCCCCGGATTTTGGTATTAGTGTTGAGCAAACCGAAGTCAAATGAATTGACTTT
Organism: Bufo gargarizans; assembly: GCF_014858855.1. Taxonomy (NCBI): domain Eukaryota; kingdom Metazoa; phylum Chordata; class Amphibia; order Anura; family Bufonidae; genus Bufo; species Bufo gargarizans. The sequence continues at coordinate 171,701,876 of NC_058088.1, read as the reverse complement.
GATCCGAATTTCAGGAAAAATTTGAGCTGAATTTCCTAGTGCTTCATGGTAACACATCTATTTTTCCTGAAATGGCAGCAAAAAAAAAACAAAAACATACTCTTCATTGAGGATACAGCGCAAAATCTTCAACAGTGATGCTGCAGAAGAAAAAATGTCCTGCTTTTTCCAACAAGATGGTGCAACATGCCGCAGCTCGCGGGTTCATGAACTGTTTACGGAGGAGCGAACTGTGAGCAAGGAGTTATGGCCACCACATTCCCCAGACTTGTCCACATGAGATTTTTATATGTGGATGAACTTAAAATACAAAGTGTCCACTAACAAGCCATATCCCCTGGAAGCATGGGTGGGATTCAAACTTTTAACAATAGGTTCCTTACTCAACAGCGGACACGTGGCGTCACGACACGTTTACATATACATACATCATATATATGCAACACACATAAATACACCATATACATGGTACACATACATAAATACACCATATAAACACTACCCACATTCCACCCAACTTTTAAAAAGCCTAAGGAGCTAAACTATAGAATAGAAGCGCTCATCTCCAGCTGCCGCTGTAATTTTAACAACCGGATCTGGAGAACCTGAGGGAACTGGCTGAATCCCATGCCTGCCTGGATGAACTCAAGGAGAATATCACAAACACTATCCGCTGCATCACAAGCAGTGTCAGCCAACATAATCCGACATGCCCAAAAATGCATATACATGAACGGGGACAACTTTCAGTATCTTTGTTACTTGTGGGTAATTTAAGAAAAAATAATCCTCTTGCTCGTTCATCTTGTCATACTATGTCTACTTTTTCGTGGGCCACCCTGTAGCATTTTTACAATATTGTCGGATTTACTAGTGAATAATATCAGAATGGTTAACTGTTAAAGGTCTTACCCCAGGACAACCCCTGTCCATATGTTGTTTAGGACCCCTGGACCTGACTCACCTATGCATTACAGAATGAATGGCTCCTGGCATGTAATGCTACCTCCTTTGCTTCACTGGCTTATTTTTGAAAATTCCTGAAAACCCCATTGGTTCTGTGGGTTGACCCATAGTTATGATTAAATATGGTCCTTTGATATCCATGCTATATACCTTACCTATTGAATCCAATCCCAGTTTTGTGCATGATGGTTGTCCACCACAACCTCTACCTTAGACCAGTTCCACCTTGCCATAACAAGGCCTCATCTTAGCATCTGTATTAGGCCCATTCATCTGGACCACCCCTTTTAGTTGGACTGAAACAAACTTATCTCATCATAAGGCTTCAGTGAGTCATATGGTTTTATAGGAAAAAAAATCCTAAAACTGCAAATAAATTATAACCAAAAATTTCAATCATCACCCTGCCCGGTTTATGATCTTTTTAATTTTACTAGTTTGTTGATTTACTTTGCCTGTCAGTAGCATAGTTAGGTCATCATTTCCAGCGTTTTACTTTCCCAGGAAGTTTCTTCCCAATGATCCTTTTGTCATATTCACAGTTTTTAGCCCACTGTGTTTATTTGCTAATTAAGTTGAATTATTTGGCTGGCAGCTGAGGAGGCGTGACTAGCAGTGTGGTTATAAACTTCATCCTCACGAGCACACCACTAATTAATGCAGAGGATGTCAATACCTCACCCCGAGCATCAAATCTTTAAAAGCAACCAGTCACTTAAACCTAATGTAATGGAATGGATTTTGTGCATTTGCATTTGTTCTTATTTCAGATAAAGAAAATTGTTTTAAAACCAAATTATTAATTTATTTCCTATACTTTACTACTGAATTAAGATTTTATTTTATTATTGTGTTTTTTAGCTTTTACAAAATTATTAATTTATTTACTATATTTTATTGCAAAATTAAGATATTTTAATTTTTTAGATTTTAGTCAAAGATTTTTATGTTTACAAAATTAGAATTTTTTATTGATACAAAATTATTAATTTATTTACTATATTTTATTGCAGAATTAAGATTATATTTTATTGTGCTTTTTAGCTGTAGCTTTTTTAGATTTTTTATGTTTACAAAATGTGAAATATAATATACAGTAATGTTATATAATCGAAAGGCATTGCCATTAACATTCCAGACTAAAAAAAACATCTTACCATTTATTCTCTTTTGGGTCTGTTACGTAGATTTTTATGGACATACCACTTCACTGGTTCTCAGAACGGCCTGCATTCTACTTTTATGACAATTGCATCTACCGTGTACATTACTGTAACTTTTATTACTTTGTGGTGTTTGTGGCTTTTTATGGATTGTTTTTCATGTTAACTTGTGTCTCGACGTCTGCTGGTGCTAGAGGTGTAGGCACATAGCTAAAGTACAGAAAACTGAACATTTTGTATTAAACTCTATCATGACTGAACTGTGAAATAAGAAATTCGTCTGAAAACATGAATTTTTAAATTTTGTTTCTTAAAATGTTTCTCTGTTTTGAATGGTGGGTGTATATGGCAACGTCGTCACACATTATAAAATATAGATTCATGTAAGCTCTCTTTTTTTTTAGTTAAGTCTTTTTGTGTTTCAGAGTTTACATGGTTTATTTGCTACACTTAAAAATTATTACCTTTTTGAAATTTATATCAAAATTGCATTTTAGAAATTTCTTACTTTTGGTCAATAGAAGAAAATATAAAAAAGTAAAAAATTGTTCTTTTGATTTAACTCTGACCTCTTTTCCATGGGTATAACTATTATAGCAGGTGCCCTGGGTCCATCATGGAAGGGATACGGTTAGTGGACACTGTGGGTGATGGAAGGCAAGAGTGGGAAATTAATGTAGATTTACTGGGTGACCAAAGGATAGAGGAATAGACACAGAGGACATGGGATGACACAGCAACATATTTTTGGGAAGGAAGCGTTCCTTCCCGACAACTGTCTGCTCGTCAGCGGAGGAGACCTGTGCATTTACATGCATCAATCTCCTCCACAGTATGGGACTAGTTGTTTGGCGGCAGAAGATTCTGTTTATGCAGCACAATCTGCTTTGGGCAAACAATAATTTTGTGACTACGCAAATTTCGCTCGTTCATTGGGTGATCGTTGCCACATTTAAACTGCCATATTCGCTAATGAGCATTTTATGATGCGGGATTATCTGTGGGATTCTCGACCTGTGTAAAGGGCCCTAAAAACAATCATAAGTCTCTCAGACCCTGATGAGACAGGGTCCCATTTCAAGTTTTGCTCTGGGGCTCTGTGGATATTTGCTAAATCCATGTTGGTCTCAATAGCCATGTTCACATTGAGCTGTTTTAGTGTTGTTCTTGTTCTGTATTTAGCCTAAAACAGGAACAGTTTTTCAGATAACCCATGTTGTAAGGGAAATTGGTAAGGACTGCATTTTGGAAGATGCTTATCTCTGAGGCCTCATGTAAAATTACAAGAAAGGTCTTCAGAGTGACATCAATCCCAGATGAAGGAGCAGTTCATCACCACTTAGTGATGTGCTGCCCCAAAATTATATAGAGTGGTGGAAAGCTACAAAGAAACGCAAAAAGCCACAATATGCAGCTTGTAGAACCTTTAAGCCTGAATCTGTCAGTCCTGGAACTTTGGTTGCGACATCGTGAGTCAGAAAGTTTCGACTAATGACTACGAATGGCATCTGCTGGCCACACGTGACCACAAGGTTCTATTCAATTCAACTATGTCATAATTTAACCTTTTTTTTCCCTATATCATCATTGGTGTAAGCTGCTTAATATAAAGCTTCTAGTCAAGAACCACAGGTGTAGATTTTAATGGACAAACAAGGACCTCTTAGAGGACCTTCACACTCAGGAGATTTTGTGGCAGAAAATTCTGCGAGAGATCAAAAAATCTGTCCCATTCATCTAATGGGGCTCGCAGAAATCCATGTGCCACAACAGAACACATTGGATTCAAATTATCCCCTGTACCACTATACCAATAGTCTAATGGAGTTTTCCAATGTCAAGGCCAACCTAATCCAAATCCACTGACATAGTCAATCTTCTAGTATGGATTCTAAGTGTGATATGAAGCTACATTTGCAAGATCCAAAATTATTCTAATCTCTATAAAATTAGAACCCTGTCTAGGGGAAGATCAAAGCCCAAAATACAGGGTGGGAATGGTTGGTGATATAAACTTCATGTTTGTGGCACATTAGTATATGTGAGGGGGGAAACTTTTCAAGATGGGTGGTGACCATGGCGGCCATTTTGAAGTCGGCCATTTTGAATCCAACTTTTTTTTTTCAATAGGAAGAGGGTCATGTGACACATCAAACTTATTGGGAATTTCACAAGAAAAAACAATTGGTTTTAATTCTTGGCTTTATTCTTTCATGAGTTATTTACAAGTTTCTGATCACTTATAAAATGTGTTCAATGTGCTGCCCATTGTGTTGGATTGTCAATGCCCATATCTGTCATTGAGGAAGATTTAGTCGGGTGACTGGTTCTTCGGAAATCGGCAGGTTCATCTAACATTAAAGGTGTTATCCGGTAAATTATATTGATGACCTATCCTCTGGATAGGTCATCGATGTCGGATTGGCAGGGGTCCAACACCTGGGACCCCTGCTGATCAGCTGTTACAAGAGGCTGGTGCTCCTTGACAGCTGCAACCTCTTCCTAGGCCATGTGATATCACCGTACATCGGTCACATGGCCTAGTTGTAATGAGGATGAGCTGCAATACCAAGCACAGCATGGTGTTCTGCTTGAAAGCAGTCAGGAGCTTGCTCCCTGAAACAGCTGATCGGTGGGGTGCCGGAACTCGGACCCCCGCTGATGTGATATTGATGACCTATCCTGAGCATAGGTCCTCATTATCAATTCCTAGATAACCCTTTTAATTTAATGAATATGGCCAACTGAAATAAAGATTGAGTTGTCTTCTGCAGCCCTATATCTTAACACCATGGAAAAGCCAAAGAGATTTGCTGGTGCCCCCATGGACTTCAGCACTTGGTTAGTACCCCCGTAATGAACAATGTACTCCTACATTTGCATGATTTCTGCTGTAGCAGGGCATTGGAATGGTTAAAATGTGACATTTATTAGTCACAAAAAGAAAAGCCTGCACATTTGTGGTTAGCCCTTTCTAATTTCCTGGGTGGTTCGAGTTGAGGTTTTAGTATTTTTTTTATTTTTTTGTGTGTGTGTTTTAATCATTCGCTGCGCCCTCACATGCTCTTTTATCTCCAGGGAAGAAGCCATGTTTAGCAGGCTGCCTGTGAAAAAGGACCTCGGGGTTAGGTATATCTGCCTCAGCTCAAAGATTTCATTATTAGCTCTGTTTCTAGGAGCAAACGCTTATCCCTCCCTTGAGAGGCTGTGAAAAATTAACAGCGGCTCATGGTGGCGGTGCAAACCTTAAACTTTAATTACAGCATTGATATTCTTCACACAATAACGCTGTCATCGGTTATTTACATAAAGTTTCAGAGTAGAGAGAGGAGAGCGTTTTCTGTAATTGTGCCGGGTCCAGCCAGTGCATGCATAATGTATATACCTCCGATCCAGCACTCATCCAGTACACACATCAAGAGAGGAGATAGGGGAGGGGGGATTTAACCTTGTTATTTGTATTTTATGTCTGATGATGCAAAAAATTAAATACACATAAAGCGGATTTCAATGTGCATCCTGCGTGCCTACGTGCAGATCAAGGGAGATGTGAATGCATGCAGACAGGATCAAATATGGAAATCTTTCCCAGTAAGGATAGCATCGCCGTGCATCTAGATATAGTGGTATACTGTTAAAGGGGTTGTCCAGTGGTGTTATATATATTTTTTTATAATATTGCTCACAGTGGGTTAAAAATATGAATAAAAATGCTCACTAGTCTCCCGCCTCTGCACTTCTGATGCTGCTCTGGTCCTAGCTGCTCTGCACTTCCTGGCCTGGATATGTCACCAACAGCCTGCTGAGCCAATCAATGGCAGAGGCGGGTCAATGCTATGATCGGTGATTGCGGCTGAGCAGACTTTTCCTGCTATTTATGGTGTGTCGACCAGCGAGCAGACACCAGTAGAAGAAGAAGAAAATCCCTTTATTGTCCCTCACTGGGGAAATTTTGGCATAACAGCAGCAATCACATTCACAACAGGAGCAAAATAAGAGTGATTAGAAATTAAAGAGTAAAATACAAGCAAAAAATAACACAAAATTTACTTAATTTACTTAATAGGGACCGGGGCAGGGGTGGAATACCAGTAGTGGATCATTGAGGGGGAATATGTCTTCCTTAGTTTTTTGCCCTTCTATAAAGAAACTTGCCAACATTTTAGTTAGTAAATTTTGGGAATCTAGGCCCCGCCCTAGGTACACCCCAAACGCACCCCGTAACACCCACTTATGGGTTGGGTTTGCATTAGTTCCACCCGATTTGGCTAGGATTTCAGCAAATTTGGGACAGTATAACCATCCCTTTTAAAAGGGTTGACCCAATCTCACACTTTGATGGCATATTGTTAGGATATACCACCTTTGGGACCCACTCCTATCTCCAGAACTGACCCCTCAAAGTGAAACAGAGCACTTCTGCGCATGCGCTGGTACTCTCCATTCACTTCTATGAGCACATTTTTGGAAGTCCCATGGTAGTGAATGGAGAGTGCACAGCTCCCTCTCCATTCACCTCTACCCGACTTTTAGGAAATGGCCCAGCCAGCGCTTAGATATTTTCCGAACTCCTATAGTCAGGCTTCCCTCTTCTCTGGGACCTGCACTGGTTTGACATTGATGGCATATCCTAGTGATATGCTATCAATGCTTGAGATGGGACTACCCATTCAAATTACTCCATAGGTGAAGTTTTAGATTAAGTGATGCCCTAAAAAACAGCCATAGGGTCTTCTTTCATCTGGAACACATATGTAATGCATAGGGCTTGTATATAACTCTAATATTAGATATTCATGGTCAGGGGCATAGCAAGAGGTCACGTTTTCTAAGTATTGGGTGATGACAACATGCCGTTGTATCCTGCCTAGGGTATTTAGACGCAATGTTCGGGAAGCAAATGTAATCTTTGCTGCAGATGATGAAAACGCAATTATAACGCAGATATGTAGCAGAGCTGAGACTGTCATTTGTCCCCATGTCTTTGTTATCTACATTTTTCCATCTTAACCAAGACAGAGATGGAGCATCCAGATGCTAAATGACAAATTCCGCTCGGCTACATTTATATCTATTCTTGCAGTGAGTTTAGGTTCGCAGCTAGATAAGGATATAGTTGAACAACACCATGTTATATGTTCATGGAGCAAATTATCACTACTAAAGCAGAACACAGAAAACCATTGTGGAGCAATTACGACAAAAACAAGTGCCCCAGATGCCGTACCTCGATCCCTCTTCTCCCTAAGGCCCCTCTCTCCTCCACCATGGCTTCCTATTCATCCTCTCCCCCCCTTTTTCTTCATATGTCTACTCTCAGCTTCTCTCCCTTTCTCCGGCTCGTCTCTCACTGTCATTCCAAGCCCAGAAAAGCCTCGGGGAGTCACGTCAGTCCTATCTATCAGCGAATATTCTGCGTTGTGCTGCAGGAAGGAGTGCGGAGAAGGCAGAGCGGCAGCACATAGTCAAATTTCACGGGCTGAATATTTAATGAGGGCAGTGCTGTTTATTTGGTTACCCTGTTGATTTCCCTCGCTCTGTCAATAGCTGCTCATATCTGCTTGCACGATGATCTTTACAATTGCGTCTCCTAGGAGCAGAGACATTAAAAGCAATTATGGATTTTATACAGGAACCGCTCTGATATTTCTAAGCTAATCTAATTTGCAGTCTGCTAGTTTATTGTCTGCTATTTCAGGGGCGTTTGAGCGTTATGGAAAATCCGATTTGCCTTTATAATTTTACATAACGTCATTAACACTGCCAGCGTCTTGCCGGGGATATTGTTTGGTTGGGTAACTGCTTATGGAAGATTGTAATGTTGTCAACATAAACTTCATTAATGTCCTCCCTCTAAATATCCAGCGGAATCTGTCACATTTCATTAAACATTAAAACACGTTGGGGACGCATTGAAGTCAGAAATTGAGGGAAACCAAAGCCGTATTCCCATAAAATAAATTTAAGTATGTAGATGCAAATTTGCAAATTTTGCATTGTAATAAATAGACAAATGCTTCCACCTTACAACAAAGTGCAACAAAATCATTTTCTTACTTGTTTGCCTAATGGGAGTAGAGATTTGCAGATACTTTACCCAGATAACCCCTATGGATCATAAATGAGATCATTGGTTTCACTAATGCATGACGTACAGTCGCAACACAGATGATTTTTAGGTCTGTAAAGAACTCTAAGGGTATGGCCACACGGTCAGATTTCCTGGTGCAGTTTTGGAAGACAACATCAGGAGTGGACCATAAAAGAAGAGAAAGTATTAAGAACATATATGACTTCTCCTCTTTTTTGAATTTACTCTTGGTTTTAAGGCACTCTTAATTCAACTCATTGACCTTCTCGAGGTTGGCAGTCTTGGTCTCATGGAGATTCTAAGGAAACAAAAATCAGCAATAGAGATGACCATATTTCTTAAAATTTGATTCTGGTCTGACTTGATTGGGGTCAAAATAACTTCAACTTAAATTGAAAGTGCTCCGACTGTCTGGAAAACATTGTCTGTCTGTCTCTCTCTCGAATCATGCAAAATTCTGATTCTAATTCAAATTTTTTAAAAATATTATGTTGAATTTCCAAATCGATTCACCCATCTCTAATCAGGAACAAGTTATATTCAAGCTGCAGTTTAGAACATAGTAGATATTATACATTGTATTATTCTCATTGGTAAAACAAGAAGGAGTTCAAGCCATTGAGTTGGTTGTCCTTGACATTTAAATCACTATACATATTCTTGGTGGTTGATGTACCAGCTTACTTAATAATTACTGAAAAAACTATATACATAGTAAATCAGGGCAAGTTAATAGTTTAGTCTACAGTCCTTCATACAGCTTTACATTCCCAGAACTTCCTAGAAAGGTGTCCACTCTTTCAAACTATGGCTGGAGCAAAGTAGTCAATGAGCCTAGATATTTGCTTCTGGTGTCTCATTTTTCTTGGGTTTACTATTGATTTTTATAGAATTTCTTATTTTTATTTACTAAAAGAAACAAAACAAACTGGTTCCTCGAACGGTTTATCTGACTCCTAAAGTCTCTAATCATCTTCATGCCCTTGCTCTAATTATTAATTACTCTACCTGAAAGGCAAGAGTCCTATGTACTACCATCTGGTTGTTTTTGGAAAAAAAATTTTCTTGAACAGATCAAATTTTTTTTGGAGTAACACGAGATTGTTTGAAACTAACCAATTTTCCCCAAAGCATACATGATTTATTCTAGTGCTTGAGATCATGCTTGACCATCTAGGGAATATCTATGTCTAGTATGTCCAATGTTCCTGATAGAAAATGTATGACTTCTAAGAACTCAAGGATATTGGCGTACAAATTTGTTTTAATACAACGGCTATAGAAAAATATCTATTAACCTCCCAGTCCATGATACACAGCCAAATGTGAATATGTTCTGAATAAGCAGAGGGGAGTAAGACACGCCCAGACACATCTGGTGGCAGCTCATCTCTCCTGGGTTCAAAAATATTGACCATGATGTAATCTAACAACTTGACCATTCTTTCTCCTAGTATCTACTGTTGGATGAAGTCAAGAAACACTCATGTAAATGGTCAGGTGCATTTGGCAAACATTCACAGTAGTGTACTGAATCTGCTGAGAATTACGGGTTTAGCTGACAGTATGGGTATATCCCAGCTTTCCACCTAAAGATGATACTGGAGGAGAATACAATCAGGCAAACTGAATATTTTTGCCTCCTAGGAAATAAACCACCTCCATAATTATGCCCTCTTCTTTTCCCATCGACAACACATACTCTATTGGCTGATCTGAAAGTGCATGTATTTGTGGTAGTCGGTAGAGATATCTGTTGGCTGTAGGATTGTTTGACTGACAGGTTTTGAATGGTGGTCAGCTTTATTCTTTGGGCTTCATCAAGTCTTTCATGGAACTCATCCATCCCTTGATGAGGTTTATTATCTGATATTAGTAGCCTGTGTGATATCACTGTATGCCCTAGTCCTCGTTTGCTTCCTAAATTCTCCTTTATGAGCTCCTCAGGTCAGAAATGCTTAGGGTTAAGGTTTCTGCATAGCTATGACCAAACGGAAGAGTCCTACAGGTTGTAAAATGAGCCCAACTGTGACTTCCAGGCTCTTTTAGGGAGTGATGGATGAGGTTTTCTGTCACGCAGCAAGGCTCTTTTTCCTAAATATCTGTCAAGGCGTTCTGGGGGCACAATCACCAGCAGTAATTCGACCTGTGAGATCTTGTGTTCCACTTAGAAAGGGAAACAAAACAGATTAGGAAAAGGCACAAGTGTTTGCTGTGTGAAGAGGGTCATTTACAACTAATGCCGATGATGAAGTGCTTCTCACATGGGACATTTCTATAAAATGATCAGTACGGGAGGCAGCAAGACGGAAAATGAACAGCCAGAACTTTTTGAAACAAAAATATTTGCAGTGGTTTAATCTTTAAAAAGTAGTCATCTATCATACCTCATACAGGTCACTGGACATATGAAATTGAGTGCTGTGCAGTGCCTTACATTGGGTCCTCGTTTTGATGTTTGTTTGGATTTTGGTATGAATAATAGACATCTCTGTAGCATGCTGTATCTAATTTCTTAGAAAAACACTGCACATTTTTATATGTTACCTTTGACCTACACACGGCCATTATGAGAACTGAGCCATTATTCAATCAGCTCTTGAGGAACTAGTAACATCTCAGTAGTACTTTGGAACCAATTAGTTGCCACTAGAGTCTATTTTATAGGGTTCGATTTGACTTCTTCCCATTCAGGTCCCAAAAGATCGTACAACATATGGTCACCTTAATTTGGTAGAAGAGCTATGTAAACCATTGCTAAAGGGATGATTCCATGATTAATGTAAAAAAATATTTTGAAATCAGACATCATAGAGTACGGGATCTCTAATGAAGCTAGAACCAGCCCTGTACCTCACATGGATCCAGAGATCTCCCCATTCATTGCTCCAATTGCTCTGCTAGCTCTATATTACCTGGCAGCTTAAGAGGCATGCCCTTTCTCGAGGGGCATGTCCATTTTGCTGCAGTTCTCTCACCATCACAGCTCAGATGGCGTGTTCTTTCTGCTGCAGCTTTCTCCCTGTAACCGTCACAGTAGATATGGCTGGTGGCAGTTGAATGATGGAACTGAGCATGTGCGTCCATGGCAGCGAGGTGGACAAACAAGTAAGGAAAAGAACAAGCAGCAGGTGGCGCTACACAGATTTTTTGATAACAAATTTTTTTATTGCGTGCAATTACAAAATTATTCCGATCCAGCTGCTGCTTTCAAAAATGTAGAGAATTTTTCTGTGGAACAACCCCTTCAATGATGCCAGCTCATAATAGGAAATTCCTTCGGAACAAGTATCCTCAGATATTCAACTGTATTGAAAAAAGAAATGAAGTATGCTGGTTATGGTTATATATGGTCTCCTTATAGACCTCTTGTCTTCGAGACTGTTCCTTCACTACAACTGCATCCACAAAAACAGCAGGCATCCCCCGGATTAAGAAAAGTCCCGGATCTAAATACTTTTTACAGTTGTTGACATGAAAAATGTTATTCTTGAGAAGCTATTCGCCACGTTAGGAAATCTCAGTGGTGCGTGGTTGTCGGACCCTCCAGCCCTCCTACATGGCAGTGATGAGCAGTGAACAAAAAATAAATATTTATCCATCCACGTCAAATGCCAAGTAGTTAACCTCCCAGATAAAAAGGTGTAATACTCAGCAGAGGGAAACTTGTCCTATGATAACATTATCTTAAACTATCAGGTGTCAAAACATGTGTAATCTGTCATTATAGAAAGGTGTGTGTTACCATTGCTCTTTGCATCGCTTGTGTATGCAGCTAGTTATACTCTATGCTATAATAAACACATAAAACACCGACATACAGTATTATAAATTCCGCAGTCACCAGTATGTATTGTTGGAGCTTTCGTGGACAATTTAGTCTATTTTCACACTGGCGTTTTGGCTTTCCGTTTGTGAGATCCATTCAGGGCTCTCACAGGTGGTCCCAAAAGGATCAGCTTGCATTCTAAGTCATTCTGAAAGGAAAAGGATCCGCTCAGAATGCATCCGTTCAGTCTCCATTCCGCTTTGGAGACGGACACCAAAACGCTGCCGTTTTCACTGACGCAATCTGGCACAATAGAAAACGGATCCGTCCTCCATTGACTTTCAATGGAGTTCATGACGGATCCGTCTTGGCTATGTTAAAGATAATACAAACGGATTCGTTCTGAATGTTGTATTATCTGAACGGATCGGTTGCGAATGTGAAAGTAGCCTTATCTGTGCCACTACACTCGAAATCAGCAGTTATGCCAATGTGATTCTGTCCCATTATGCCACACTCTCTTCAGCTTTCCTTTTTATTCGTAAAAAAAATGTAGAAATAAAAAGCAAAAAATAAATAAAAATAAATAAAAATTTTAAAAAATGCAGTTTATATTTTTTTCTAAAATGTATTACTAATAGAAAAAAATATATAAAGGGGTTTTCCAAGCGTTTAATACTGATGGACTACCCTCAGGATAGGTCATCAGTATCAAATTGGTCTCAGGTCCAACTCCCAGCATCTCCACCGATCACTTAAATTTGAAGGAGTTTTCCAACTGTTTAATACTGATGACCTATCGTGAACATAAGTCATCAGTATCTGATTGGTCTGGGGTCCGATTCTCGGGACCCCACTCTTAGAAGAGGCTGCGATGCTCCACTAAGCTTACCAGGCACCGAGCTATCCATTGCTCATCCCCATTCGCTTTAACGAGATTGAGCTGAGCCTAGGCCACGTGACCGATGAATGTGACATCACTGGCCTAGAAAAAGGCCGCAACACTCACTGGCCTAGGAAGAGGTCTCTTCAAACAGCCGATCAGCATAGGTTTCGAACCCCCACCGATCTTGTATCGATGACCTATCCTGAGGATAGGTCATCACTATTAAACACTCGAACAACCCCCTTAACAAATTTTACAACTGATGTCTACTTATGTGGCATGCACCAGAGCCCAGGAGCAACTGCTTCCTCTGCACCCCCTATAGCCAGGGACATAATAAGGATCCATGGGGCCCCACTCCACCATGACCAATTTCAATAGCAAGTTCAGAAGAGTGATGAGCGGCAGGGGCAATATTCAAATTCGGGATATTTCGTGAATATTCTGTAGAATATTCGTCATATATTCGTGAATTCGCAAATTCGAGATTATATTTTTGATTGCGAAAATCGGCAATGTATTATTTGCGTAATGCGTGCGAAATACCAGCGTGGGGTAGGCAACTTTTCTATTGGTTGCTAGGGATGTTGTTAAGCTGTGACAAAGCCTTCTCATTGGCCCACAAGCAAGAAGAAGGGAGGGATGATCAAACAAATATTCGTCATTACGGATATATAGCACTATATTCTAAATATTCGCGAATTCTCGAAGTGCCGATATTCGCGATAAAAATTTGCTTTTCGAATGTTCAAGCTCAGCACTAGTTCAGAACAGGAGACTTATGATGTTGTTGGTTTCCTTGATGCAAAGCGATAATGCTCACAGTGATCCCTGATGTCACAGGGATTCACTGCCAACATAATATGAAAAGCATGGGGGACAAATGATCGTAGTAACGATAGTAATGATACTGCATCCCTCTGGCACTTTCCTGTATAAAGATCTTTAAAACAAGTACCAATCGACTTATCGTCACTTGTTATAGCCACATAAAAGGATCCTGAAGCTATATTATGACACCATAGAAGTTTATGGGCCCCATACTGCGCCTATGAGAGGCGAAAAACATGGCATGGTCCATCAGAGGCCATATTTCTGTGCTTGCAGGGCAAAATACATTCGTAATACAGTGCCATATGGAGACACTATATGACAGCACACAGAGGGGGAGATTTATCAAACTGGTGTAAAGTAGAACTGGCTTAGTTGCCCCTAGCAACCAATCAGATTCCACCTTTCATTTTCCAAAGGAGCTTTGAAAAATGAAAGGAGGAATCTGATTGGTTGCTTTGGGCAACTAAGCCAGTTCTACTTTACACCAGATTGATAAATCTCCCCCAGAGTGCCTGCAGTTCTGTAGTCCAAAACCAAACTATGGGTTATAAACAGGACCAAAAATATAAAAACTACAATAGCCTTAGACGTCCTGATATGTTCTTTATATCTTCTTGGCTATTGGAATGGTTCGATGCCCCGTGACACTATATACTGCTGGCTCCTATACAAACCAAGCTGATGTGGGGGCTAAATTGCCCTCTGTGAAACAATTAAGTGTTTGGATTACAGAAGAATTTCAGAACCAATTCTGCAGAGACCGGCGTGAACTGTCCCCGAAAAGGAGGAGGCCGATGTCATTAGAGGGAAGGTAAACACAGATCAGCAAAGTGGAATCGGAGGGGGACACGGAGTATTGTAAAATAGAAAATTAATTAGCTGGGGAGTAGCAACTCGTTTGCTGGCACTGTTGATGCAGCATTCATGGCTCTACTCAAAATACCAGCTCAGCCCTAATCTATATATATGTGACACAATGGGAGATGTTCTCTAGATTAGTGAGGCATATAATGTGTAATATTTGTGGATAATACCTAATTTGTTGTGTGATATGAGGGATATAACGTAAAACTGTAATAATATGATATACTATATTAGTGTTTTATGAGACTTTTTAACTGATGACCAATCCTCTGTATACCTTGTCCCAGCTGTTGGGTCCTGCTTCTTTGCTCCCCCACCGCTGCTGCAGATCTGGGATCTTCCTGTGTCAACATCCGGTAGCCATATACGCATGGGTAATGCCCAGGCTCTGATACCCTAGTGAGCCCCAAAGGTCCAGGAGTCCAAAACATTTGGAGCCACCTTTGGAGACAATAAATTGGCACTAGGATCTATTTCTTTGAATCATCTCGATGATATGAGGGTTGAGCCCGGAGAAAAATTTCCTCTGGTGAGCCCAGGCTCTGATACCTTAGTGGGCCCCAAAAGTCCAGGAGTCCAAAACATTTGGAGCCAACTTTGGAGACATTAAATTGGCACTAGGATCTGTTTCTTTGAATCATATCGATGATATGAGGGTTGAGCCCCGAGAAAAATTTCCTCTGGTGAGCCCAGGCTCTGATACCTTAGTGGGCCCCAAAAGTCCAGGAGTCCAAAACATTTGGAGCCACCTTTGGAGACAATAAATTGGCACTAGGATCTGTTTCTTTGAATCATATCAATAATATAAGGGTTGGCCCCCGAGTAAAATTTCCTCTGGTAGGCCCAAGAAACCCTAGTCTCTTTTACTTTGACAATACTAATACAGTCTTGGCATAAAAAAAACCTGAAGGGGGTGGGATACAGTCCTAGGAGACCTCAAAGTGTCATACATGACTTTTTTAAACAGTCGGTGCACTTTCTATTTGGAACGTCATTATTTGGACCAAGTCGAATCTGATGACCAATTTGACAGAATCAGACCCAAAGTGAATTTTGGGAAATTCACTAATTTCTCTGTGTGCCATCTTTAAAGGGGTCCTACAATGGAACCTATTTGGTGTCAGTTAACAAGCACCAGGGGCAAAGCTATAGGGGAAGCAGGGGAAGCGGCTGCTTCGGGGCCCAGAGCAACAAAGGGTTCCCTTCAGGAGGAAGACTTAAAGATTTTATTATCAGGGCCCCCTCAACAGTATTATACAATGACATTATATACAGAGACACTGTAGGAAACGGACGGAGCGGCTGCCAGGCCTTGTCTGAGAGCTCAATCTTGACTAGCCACATGAGTTGCTGGACGGGGGCCCCATTCAAAAATTTGCTGTAGGGCCCAGTCATTTGAAGTTATGCCATTGCACTAAAAGGTGCCCAACTTGGTAATATATATAATGCGGAAATTTGGTCACACAATAGAAATTTTCTTGGGGAGGATGTTATTTAGAGACCTATGAACATATACCAGTGTGCATGCTACTGATCTCTTATGAATCCATACTTTGGCCAGATGCTTTAAAATGTCACCTTACACATAGGCATCATCTGCCTGCCTCCATATCAACCAGGAGGACCTACCTAAGCTGTTCCCATGATGGGTTAAATGTAACTTAACTATCCTAGGCAAAAATAAGCACAGCCCTTTCATCACTTCACCAAAGGCACTTTAACAAGATTATCTCCAGATAAGATAACAATCCTTCAGTCTCAAGTGGAGAATCCTGTCCCCCTATTAGACTGTGACAAGACCCACTTTAGGCTGAGGGCTGGTATCCATCATTAGGTGAGGCGCAGGCCTAATTATCCTGTAATTGCAGCCTGCAGCTCTCTGCCATTCTCTATTCACACAAGATTAGGTTCTTTCAAAATAAGAAGCTTCGAAGCCGAAAGGTGTCAGAGTAATAAATTAATGACAGAGAAACGTTAGCTTCTCTTTTAAAGGTTCTTCTCTAATGATAGGTTTGCTGTTCTTTTTTTCTCTTTTTGTTTTATACAATTGACTAATACAAGCTAAACACGGAGAGCAAAGAAC
Organism: Bufo gargarizans; assembly: GCF_014858855.1. Lineage (NCBI taxonomy): Eukaryota > Metazoa > Chordata > Amphibia > Anura > Bufonidae > Bufo > Bufo gargarizans. Next base: position 171,685,220 of record NC_058088.1, on the reverse strand, counting down.
AAGCTAGGCACGGGGGAAAAGCTGGCCATACACATCTGATGGATGTCTCCCAAACCTGTCAACTTCAGCAGGATCACCTGCCCATATAGCATGTATGAGGACTTCCTGCGAAGAGGAGTTGGCAGTTGGATTTCAACATGCCTTATCCTTTTGTTCTATGGCAGCCATCATCGGACTGAAGTCCTTTGGGCCCACCAGTGGACGTGCTTCTGAGGGCTCACCCTCTGTGTACATAGGACCTTAAGGGCTCCATTATTGTCAGAGCTTTGGCCCACCGGAGGATCCTCTGGGACTCTGGTGGGTCATTTCGACCCTGATGGCAGCGGTCTCTTCCGTCTCCCCATTCAGGACATATACAAGCTTTATGGCAGCTTGTGGTCGCATGACATAAGGCTGCAATGTCACTATGCTAAACCACAACCAATAATGTGGTTGCATTGAGAAGTCCAAATGTCCAACCAGCGTGATAGTTGCGATCTCAATGTTGTGTGGCAAATATCATAGCATGGCCCAGCTATGCCGCCTCCTCTTGCCATATTGGAGAAGAAGGGTTGAGAGGTGCAAATTAGTCATCACCATGAAAGGAACCCTATTTTGTTTTATTATGCCCCCTTAAAGGGGTTTACAGAAGAAAATTCTAACAGCAGGAAATACTTTAAAATAAAAAAACGACTCCCCCTTTAACCCCCTGCCTCTCTGGCATTACGGCTTTGGTATTTCTCTCCAGTTTTAGTTGACTTGTTCTGCAGTGATGACATGCCGTACATGCATGTGACTGCTGCAGCCAATCATCGGCCTCAGTGCAGATGCCTGCATGTATGGCACAAGCCAGTGATTGGCTGCAGCAGTCATGTCAATGGACATCATGTGACTATAGCAGCACTGCTGGATCGGTGAGGGATTAATTGGTGTCATTTTTTTGTTTGCTTGCTTTTTTGAAATTCCAAACAATCCCTTTAAAGAGGTTCTGCAGTTCTTTTTGACTGATGATCTATCCTCTGGATAGATCATCAGCATCTGATCAGTGGTGGTCCGACACCCAGGATCTGCTGCCTTCTCAAACAGCTGATCGGCGGGGGTCCTGAGTGTCGGACCCCCGTCGATCATCAGTTAAAAAGAACCGCAGAACCCCTTTAAGGTGAATTATTATTATCATTATTATTGAAATGTACAGTATATCTTTAATTAAATGATAATTTAAATTAAAATAAAATATTAAATTCTGATGTATAAGAAATTATTTAATTTCAGATCCAAATTTACTATTTTAATTTTAGAAAATACCAAAATCAGAATATTCCTAAAAAAAATATATATATTTTATTTTTATTTGGAATATTTCTCATAAATCTAGCACAGTAAGCAATACCAGCCTGTATGCAGTACTTGGCATTCTGGTTGTGAAATTATTTGCTATGCAGCACGCCCAGCATTAGTATTGTGAGAGGACTGTTGTAATGAAGTGATTATCTATCTGACTCTTGGCATCCTGCATCTCTTATTAAATCTGTCTCTGGCTGTGGTTTCTACATTTCTTTAGCAGGGTGAGAATATTAAAGGAGATAACGTGTATTTCTTTTCAGTTCTTGCCGGAGATGGATAAATCCGCTGCCGCATGCATTGGGTTTATAAATATTCATCATTTGGACAATAATTGTTCTTGGATTTTTACCTTTGGGAAGAAAATACGCATAGAAGCATGGGCAAAAATGGAAATAAATAGAAAAACACTAAAAAGGAATAAAAGATATCAAACATACTAGGATAGCATTGTCACATGACCATTGGTAGTGGTAGAGCTTTATGGTCTCGAACAAGTATGGTCAACCTCAAAATTACAACTCACAGCATGCCCTAATAACTGTAGGCTGTCCAGGCATGCTGGGAGTTGCAGTTTTACAACAGCTGGTGGGCCACAGGTTGGGTATTCCTGGTCTTGAATGTCCCAAGACACTGAGACCAGTGTCAGGACTGGCCAATCAGAGTTCCAGAGGATCCTCAGGTGGGCCCAGGCTCTCATACTATAGTTGGCCCTAAAGGTAGAAGAGAATTAACCAATTTGGAGTTGCCTTTGGAGCCAATCACTTGCCACAAGGGTCTATTTCTTTGATTCAAAACCTGTTAGACTTTATTGATGATATAGGTGTTGGGGCCTCAACAATAATTTCCTCTTGTTGGCCCAAAGAACCCCAGTCCTTCCCTGACTAAGACCTTTTCCCGTCTTTAGATTCCTGACCAGTGATCAAGTTCACTTGATAGCATCTCTTCATGCATTAATCATCATCCAGCCTGAAGAAGCTCACCATATATGACCAGCTAAAGCCAATCGGTCAGTGTTTGATCAGTGTTTTTCAACCAATACCATAGAAATAGTCCAAATCGTACTCACTTATATAGCATATAACCCGCAGCGCTTTGCAGACATCATCATCCCTTGCTGTTCCCAATGGAGCTCACCATCTGTCTTTGGAGTGTGGATGGAAACTGGAGCACCTGGAGGAAACCCACGCAAACACGGGGAGAACATACAAACTCCATGATGTTGTTTATGTACTTGGTCAGATTTGAACATAAATAAATGTAAAAAATCTACCTTATCTCGGCAGAGGCTCCACTTTCTGGTTTTGGCTCACAATCACTGGTGGAAATCACTGACCAAACACTGACTGCGTGAAAGCAGCCTAAGCATAATAGAAATTGGATAAATTCATAATTTATAAATCATTTTGATTCTGGTTTTAGGATTTTATTGAAGGTGAAAGTTTTGGATGTTACCCACATTTAGGCTATGAATCTACTAAGGGTAAAGTCACACACGGCAGATTTGTTGGAGAAATTTCGGTGACTTTTCAATTAATCTGAAAGGGTCTTGCAGAAATGCATGTTCCTGGCCGGAAAAAAAACATTCAGGTGAATGGAGCTGATTTTTTGTTGCAGATATTTCTATGGCAAATCTGCTCCCTTACAAAAATACTACATTACATGGCGATGTGCTTCTTCTCTTATTTTTGAGCATTAAATGGCCGGTGGTCTGACTACCTGGGATTGATGTCGCCTCTTAGAGATTGGGATCTACCCCCATAGTAGTGCGCAGGTGCACAGACGCTGCTTGGGTGCACTACATGGCTGTGTGCTGAAGGTTATAGTATTTCAATCAGGCCTAAACGAAATATACATGTAAGAAGACAGTCGCATGCCACCACGTATCTACTAGGTTTGACACACAGGATGCTGAATTAGGGTTACTGGCACCATATCATTTCTAGGAATTCATTTAAATCCATGTGCTGCAGTGTGTGGTTTTGTGAGTTACAGCTTTATTTATATGGAAAATGAATCATAAAAATCTAAATATATGTATGTATGTTCCGCGATCACTGAAAAATGCAACCGTCGATTTCAACAAAGCTTGGCATATACATCCCTTGCTACCTGGAAAGAAATCTTGTGGGGGTCTCAGCTCTCTAGGACGTACCGTTCCTGAGATATTCCCCCCAAAATGGCCTGCATTAGCCAATACAAGCCTGCAAGTCTTTCTCTTCATATCCCACCTGCCATACACACGGTCACATGTCCCTTATCAGCCAATAGAAGCTCGCAGGCCCTTAGTCTCCACATACACACAGTTTTACTCCAGGTTTCCATAACAACCCAGAATAGATAGAATGAATAATAATAATAAAAAGATGCAATAAAAAATAATGAAATTTAAAAAAAATGTATCAAAATATATAGAAATAACAAAAACAATATCAATAATAATAATAATAATAATAATGCTATGAATTTTAATAAGTATATATAACTACAGCAATATTATTATTATTAATAACAACTCAAAAAATTATATAAAATGAAACCAAAACAACATAGAAAATTAAAATAGTAATAATACGACTACTAATAATCCTATAGTAAATATTGTAATAAATACATAATCCAAAATATAATCATAAGAATAATGTTGTAATAAATAATAATGAAATTAAACCATATAAATATATAGATAATAAAAATATTAATATAATAATAAAGATTGTAATAAATGTAATAATAATACAATTAACATATACATAAATAATAGTTATTTGTTCTAAGGTGTGAATTTATTCACATTTTCAACTGTGGTTAAAGAAAGTGCTTGTAGCCTTGAACCAGACTAGAAAATACTAGTCCATCTATACAGGGATGGTAGAACTTTCCAAGAACGAGGAACTAAAGTATTATTTTTGAATATCAAGCAAGCAGACCGAAACTTCTTCTCTCAAATCTTGGCCCCTTTCCCATGCTACCTCCCAAAACGTTGCCTGAGCCACCAGCAGAGAACAGGTTAAACACAAGCACATTCCAAACGACACTTTGTTGGTGTGGAAAACCTCATTATTTGTTTTGTGGTGGAGCGGACAATGGAGAGAATCGCATAAATAAAGCCCCGATACAGTCAAACTGTCAGCCTCCCAATTTGATCAGGGACCCCCCTAATTAAATCTAATTCATTAGCAGCCAAAAATTAGATCTTGTACCCACAGCCGCCACTTCAAACGAGGTTACTCCCTCGCTCATCCATCATGGCTTTAAGTAACCCATTTAAAGTCAGCCATATGCGAGGAGCAGTGAAATTAGCTTGTCATAACGAGTTAGGTGATAAGTGCCTGCGAGATATGGCCAATAGAAATGGCTCTTAGCACATTACAGGAGGACATATTGTCAGGCCGTTTGCTTAAGACAAATGTGGCCGGATTAATATCATCATAGGCGGGGAAAATCTACCGTCATCTCATTAGTAATTTTGTTGAAGGGAAATATATTTTACGCTGAGATAGATACAGTAATATTGGGCATTATCTTTGGATGTTACAGTGTATCTCTGCTGCACCGATGTATAGACCGTACAAGGTGAGCTGACCCTGTATGGCGGCACTCAGACTGACTGAGTACCCATGTGTCCTAGCTGGGCATCTGTAAAGAATGTTTCTATGGTAGGGCTTCAGATGGAACATGGTATCATGAAATTGGTTGCATATGGAGATACAGTAGGGCCTCTAGATTTAAAGCCGTTGTCCCATAAATAATATTCAGCAATTTTTCAAACCAGCACCTGGATCTGAATTCCTTTGTAATTGCATGTGATTAAAAATCTACTATAGCCACTGAGCTATTCAATAAAACGTATCTGTTTGGCGCTACCTGCTGTTTGCCCTTTTTCCAATTTCTCTGTCCACCTCGCTGGAGGCACCTGCTCAGTTCTATCCTTCAACTGCCACTAGACAGGACACACCCCCTAAGGTGCCAGCTTGTAATTGGAGCAATGAATGTGGAGATCTCTGGATCCATGTGTGGTACAGGGCTGGTTCTAGCTTTGCTAGAAAGACGTTGTCATGTGCCAGACCAGGGGTCAGCAACCTCCAGCACTCCAGCTGTTGTGAAACTACAACTCCCAGCATGCATACTTGCTCTGCTCTTCTCAGACCTCCCATAAAAAAATCAATGGAGCATGCTGGGAATTGTAGTTTCATATCAGCTGGACTGCTGAAGGTTGCTGGCCTCTGTGCTAGACTATGTATGATTTTCATTTTCACATTGGGATAACCTCATTAAATTGATGCTGTATTGAGGCTCCGCACAACTAGGAACTTGAACTGAGTCATGAGACAGGCATGTGCTTGAACCTTAATGCATATCAAATTTATGGACTATTGGGTATTCTTACTTTTTGTTCTTCTCTTCAAGAGGTTGTCTCGTCTGCTGCCTCCTAATAAACCATGAAAAACAACTCATTTTCCCGTAAAATTTTCCATCGGCAGGTCATTTTTCTTGCAACGGCCCCTACAAGGGAAGTGTAACAGTACAAATAAATGGTTGCCCATGTAATACATGGAAGGGCCGTTCCTACCATGTTTTTTTTAGAAGATCACCACTCAGGTTCATAGGTGATAATCTCCTGTATGACCAGGGGTGCACCACCAATGAGGCCAGGTGAGGAGCTAGAGACAAGTGGGGACAGTGGCAGGGTTGTGGGAATATCTCTCTATATTCAACTGTATCACAGTATGCCTTAAAGAGGACCTTTATGGGTCCAGACATTATGAAATAACTAGCAGGTAATGTAGTGCACTGTGCACGGATGTAATATTGCTTACTAGTTTGCCCGCTGTGCCCCCCGTTCACTATTCCCGCCTGGTATGCTAATGAATAACATTGGTGCAGGGAGGAGGAGACTGCCCTGTTTCTCAATGGGCGTCTCCTTCTCCCTGGCTGTGACGCTCTCCGCTGTGATTGGACTGCGCTACAGCCAAGGAGAAGGAGACGCCCATTGAGAAACAGGGCAGTCTCCTCCTCCCTGTACTTACACTAATTATTAGCATACCAGCCGGGAAAACTGCAGGGGGGCACAGCGGGCGAACGGAGTGGCGGCCAGAAAAACTAGTAAGCAATATTACATCCGTGCACAGTGCACTACATAACCTGCTAGTTATTTCATAATGCCTGGACCCATGAAACGTCCTCTTTACACAGTAGGACTGGAGGGGTTGGGCGCCGTTTAAATTTTCGCCTCAGGCAGCAGAAAGGCTAGGCGCATCTTATTTGATGTCAGTATACCCAAATGAGGCACATGGAAGGAGGTTCTTGCAATGAAATATCCCCTTTAAGAGCCTACATACAATATCTCCTTAGGTCAATGGAACCTTTTGTAACACCTTTCTTTCTGCACCTTGGTGAAAAATATTGTTATATTGGAAATAATGATGGGTGATCTGTTCATGTCGTAAGCCTCAAAAGAGATATCCAGGATTTTGATATTGATGGCCTATCCTGAAGATAGCCCATTAATATCTCATCGGCAGCTTTGATGTCCTACACTCCTGTGGCATTAGAAGCTTTGTGGTAGCTCCAGAATTGGAAGTTAGCACTGGACTTTACAGCTCCGTCCATTGTGATGAAGCTGGTAACTGCCATTCACTTCAATGGGAGCAGCACCATGCCATGCTATGACGAAATATCTGATTCCCAGCAGGGTGTGGGACGTTAGACCTGTGCTGATCAAATTTTAATGGACTATCTTGAGGATAGGCCATTAATATCAAAATCCTGGACAACCCGTTTAAACTGGCCATACACATTAGATAATATGACGGAGATTGGTGGGCCGGCCAACCATCTATTGTGTATAGATTCCTCCCGATTCTCCCACAATGGAAGATGTCAAGGGAGATAAGGATTGGGCAGTGGTTTTCGGAGAGATAAGCCTGCTTCCAGAATAGTCTGCCATTGACTTTCTCCACTCTCTTACATACCTGAGGAGAGATACCCTCGGCCAATTCTAAAGACAGCTGCTTCTATGAGTACGTGAAGGGTGCTCACTAATTTGGTTTATTTGAATATAAAATAGATGTGCCAGACTGTGCTTTCTCAACCATTGCCAACTCAAAGGACTCAATCTATCTATCTATTATCTCATATCTATCTCATATCTATCTCTATTTCATATCTATCTATCTATCTATCTGTTATCTCATATCTATCTATCTATCTGTTATCTCATATCTATCTATCTATCTAACATCTCATATCTATCTATCTATCTATCTATCTATCTATCTAACATCTCATATCTATCTCTATCTCATATCTATCTATCTTTCTATCTATGTATCTATCTATTATATAATATCTATCTATCTATCATATCCTATCTATATCTATCTATCTATCTATCTATCTATCTATCTATTATATCATATCTATCTATTATCTATCTATCCTTCTATCTATCTATCTATCTATCTATCATCTCCTATCTATATCTATATCTATCTATCTATAAATTATATATGGCAGTAAATAGCTGATCCGGGACAGCCCTTACTGGGAGTAGTCAAAGTGCTGGGTGGGTGACTACTCCCCATGTTCCAGGCCGGGTTTTGTCAGGCCTATAAAAAACTGACAGCAGTGTCATCTTTGGGAATTGATCTCTCTCTGACATTAAAGTTCTGGCAATCTCTGTACCGGGTTTTGGTTCTGGTGCCGACCATGGACAGTAAGTTTCTGGCTAGGTGGCAGGGGCCCTACGAGGTACTTGAAAAAATTGGAGAGGTAAACTACAAGGTACACGAGCCAGGGAGGCGAAAACCGGAGCAGGTGTACCATGTGAATTTACTCAAACCGTGGAAAGATAGGGAAACCTGTACTGAACACAGCCAGCAGCCAGGTTTTCTAGGGGAAGAGGTTTTGGCCCCTCTGTCTATAGCAAAGGAAGCGGCTGCCACAGTAGGAATGGCTGACAGCCTCTCCTCTAAACAGGTTCAGGAAGCCAGGGAGTTTATTAGCCGGAACACAGATGTGTTCTTGGACCTCCCTGGACGCACTTCCACAATTCGGCATAACATTGTCACTGAGCCTCAGGCGAAAGTCCAGCTTAAACCATACCGGGTTACCCGCGGCTCGGCGACAAGCTATCTCGGAGGAAGTACAGATGATGCTGAGGCTAGACGTCATTGAGTAGTCTAAAAGTGAGTGGACTAGCCTTATAGTGCTAATACCCAAGCCGGACGGGACCCTTCGGTTTTGTAACGATTTCCGAAAATTAAACGAGATCTCTAAGTTCGATGCATATCGCATGATCCGAGTCGATGAGCTAATTGAAAGGTTAGGACAAGCCCAGTATTTCTCAGTTTTGGACCTCACAAAAGGGTATTAGCAGGTGCCCTTAACGGAGGCTGCTAAAGAGAAAACTGCCTTTATCACACTGGAGGGGCTATATCAGTACAAGGTGTTACCCTTTGGTCTTCATGGCGCCCCCACCACATTTCAAAGGCTAATGAACATTGTACTTTGTCCACATCGTCGTTACACTTCGGAATACCTGGACGATATCGTCATCCACAGTACTAACTGGGAAAGTCACCTACCCAAAATACAGGATGTAGTGGACTCCATTAGGAACCCACTAACCCCCAAAAAATGTGTGATAGGGTTAAAGGGGACTAAGTACCTGGGGTATGTCATTGGGCGTAGAGTTATCAAACCTCAAGTGAACAAAATAGAGGCAATTCGGAATTGGCCCTGACCTATCACCACTAGGCAAGTAAAGTCGTTCCTAGGAATTGTGGGCTATTACATGAGGTTTGTTCCCCACTTTGCTACAGTGGCTGCACCATTGACAGGGCTCTTGAAGGGACGCAGGTCGGTGATGGTTCGCTGGGATGATCAGGCGGAAGAGGTGTTCTCCGCTTTGAAGACGGCGCTGTGTGGGTCCCAGGTTTTGGTGACGCCCGACTTTAAATGGGAATTCATAGTACAGACGGACGCCTCTGAAGTAGGCCTCGGTGCGGCACTGTCTCAGGAAGTCAATGGGGAGGAGCATCCCATTGTTTTCCTAAGCCGCAAGCTTACCCAAGCCGAAACCAGGTACAGAATAGTGGAGAGAGAGTGCCTGGCTATCAAGTGGGCACTCGAGTCTCTCCTTTACTATTTGATGGAGAGAAAGTTCCGCCTGGTGACTGACCACTCCCCTCTCAAGTGGATGAGCCAGGCCAAAGAGAGAAATGCGTGAGTCACCAGGTGGTTCCTATCCTTACAGAACTTTAAGTTCTCCATAGAACACAGGGCAGGCCGGTTACAGGGAAACGCGGATGCCCTGGCCCGGGTATACTATATGGCATGTGTTGACCCCCTCAGGGTTGAACAAAGGGGGGAGGTATGTAAGAAGGTACAAGAAATCATCGTGGATGATAGGTATGTGTCACCGAGGTTCCTGGACTCTGTGGAGTAAGAGACAGTTTTCATGTATCAGCAGCAGTTGCTGTTTGACACTTTGCTATATAGTATGGCTGTAAATAGCTGATCCGGGACAGTTCTTACTGGGAGTAGTCAAAGTGCTGGGTGGGTGACTACTCCCCACATTCCAGGCCGGGTTTTGTCAGGCCTATAAAAAACAGCCCGCAGTGTCAGGTGTGGGAATTGATCTCTCTCTGACATTGGAGTTCTGGCAATCTCTGTACCGGGATCTGAGCCTTGTGCCAGGCTAGAGGCCTGAATCCAGGAGTACTGCTCTGTTCTGAGCTATGCCGGTCGGGTGTGGATTAACACCTAGGACAAAAGGTGACTGTTTTGCCTTTTTTGAGCTATCTGGGTGTGAACTAACACCAATACTGCAAATGAACTGTCGTACTGTGTAATTGCAAGTTGCAACAAGTGTGAATAAACACTGCCGTTTTTGAGTTCTAAACTGATCCTTGCCTCTATACTGCGTCCGCTTGTCCTGACTACCCACAGTAGGTAGATAGATATTAGATAGATAATAGATAAACAGATGATAGATAATAGATAGATACAGTAGATAGTAGATAGATAGATAGAATATATAGTAGATAGATTATATATTGCAAGACAGAGATAGATAGACAAAAATATAGATAGATAGGTAGCACCGATTTTATTTATATGTTCCTTTTAGATAGAATTTAGGTACAATATATATATATATATATATATATATATATAATTCAAGGTTACAGAAAATAAACATTTATCTGTTTATATCAACATGCAGTGATTTACAATTTTAAAACATGAAAATCCAAATTTTTACTCTCAATCTTGTCTTTGTGGTATTTTATCAGAATTGTATGTAGCTTTCAGTTGCTAAAATTAGCTGTTTTATATGTAATGAGGGGATGAAACCTAAATGTCATTACTGCGTGGTTGTTCCTCCCTCCCGGGATTACTGGTATTCTAATCTTTGACACTCATAAAACAAAAAAACCTTAAGGTAACATATTGAGTTTGTCTCCTTCTATAAACGGCCTCACCATTTTAATATCCCAGTTTGAAGACACAATCCTCGGAGGACCCATCAGTGTTTCCAGGAAAACAGAGAATTTGTTCCGCTAGATTATACCCAATAATTGTTGTTTAGATTCTGGTATTTAGCTGCTGGTTGTGTCTCTTGCTTGACCTGAGGCAATGCAGTTGGGGCTCACACTGAGCGGTGAGATGATTGAGTAAGGCACCTGGTGGTAGGAGGCTCCTGATCTGGTAGCAGAAGCTGTTCTACCTCTAGGGCATGTCAGTGAATGAAGGTGTCACAAGTGCTGGAGGCTCTTCTGCCTCTATTGATGACACTCTGTTTTATCTGTAGCTCAGCAGAAGGGGAGGAGGTATCTGGTGGTGCCCTGAACGGGGAGGTGACAGTGGTTCCTCTGCTCCCATTTTTGTAAATGTTTGGTGTCACCACTATCATTCATTCACCATGGGCTCTGAACAGCTGCTGCAGAAGTGAAAATGAGGCAATAAATCAGCGGCATCTCTTCATAGGCGTGAAAATGCTTGATAAATTGAATGCCTTTTCGGAGGTTGCTGCAGGAGTTTTCACACACAAACTGCAGGTCTCACCACTATGCTCAAGGGTGGCTGTATGCCCCCCAGCTAGAGAAACCACAAAATCATCCTGATTGATCTGACAAGGTCACTGCTGGTTGAATACAGAATTACATCAACATTTTGCTTTTAATGAATTTTTGCAGAACGTACAAATCTAGAATATAACATAATACTGTATAAAACATAACAGCAAGAAGTAGACATAGAGATGGTGACCATTGCATAATACACTAGCCATGATACACATCACTGTACCCATCCTTCTCCATGTGGATCCTACCAAATCTGATCATGAAACTTGAAGGGCCATCTATATAACCTAGGTATTACTTCCCCCCCTCACATGCTTTCTGAACCGCCAACGTCCAGAAGGATCTCCTTCAAGTCCTCATTAACTAATCAATCTCATCTCTCAATCAAAGTCTAACTATAAATGGCTTCCACCAGTCAAAGAACTTTGTGAAATGGGATGCCTCTCAACTTCAGTTCCCTCCAGGAACTTTTGTAAATGGTCAACCAGTTTCTTAACAGCTGGGACCTGGGGATCCAGCCAGTGGATAAAAAGAAGTTGCATGGCGGTCAGGAGTACTGCATACTTTTGGAGGCTGTCGAAAGTTGTATGTAGAGGACAAGTTACCCCAAAGAGCACAACTTATAAAAGCTGAACACAACAATAAGAACACTATAATAAAAGTGCATGAATATGTGAGATGAAGTAGTGATCACGGGGCAGATATTTCTTTATAGTTACAGAGATGTCCTGTTGAAGACGACAGCAGTCATCCTTCTTTTGAATTGCGTTAAGGATGTGCCATGTTATTTTGAGAGATAGAGATGTTAAAAGTGGACAACCTTAGAAGATGGAGATGAATTCTAAGGAATATACGTCTATACCATAATGCACATCGCTCTGTAAAACCATGGATGTTCTACCAGAAAACAACGAATCTGTATGGGGGCAAATGATCACAGTAGTGATCATTCTTCCCCATATAGAGGGAAGATTGCTGCATGTAAATGGAGCTCTATACCTGCACTGATGAGCAGGCAATTATCGGGAATTTATGGCTTGTTAGATGGCTTTTCCTCAGAATAGGTCATCAATATGAGATCGGTGGGGACTTCTTCTTTTGCTTGGGGAAGGTGGGGTCCTTCTGCATGGGGACGATGAGGTCCTTCTGCATGGGGACTGTCGGCTCCTTCTGCATGGGGACGGTGGGCTCGTTCTGCATGGTGATGGTGGGCTCCTCCTGCATGGTGATAGTGGGCTCCTTCTGCATGGTGATGGTGGGCTCCTTCTGCATGGGGAAGGTGGGCTCCTTCTCCATGGGGATGGTGGGCTCCTTCTGCATGGGGATGGTGGGCAACTTCTGTATGGGGATGGTGGGCTCCTTCTGCATGGGGGTGATGGGCTCCTTCTGCATGGGGATGGTGGGCTCCTTCTGCATGGGGATGGTGGGCTCCTTCTGCATGGGTATAGTGGGCTCCTTCTGTGTGTGTATGGTAGGTAACGAATACCCTTCAAAAAATATTTTTTGATCCCTAATTTATACTGTTCCAAAAATTACAACTCCTTGTATAGTTCACTGGTCATGTCAAGATGATTTTTGCTATGAGGGTTGGAAAAAAAAATTCCTTGGGCAAAACATTTTAATGGTAGCAAAATGTTTTCATGTCTATGGCTAATGTCGCAGATATGCAAAAATAGACAATCTCAACTTTTTGGTTTATTCTAAAGTGCATAAGGTAATAAAATTCTACAGCTTTGAAACTCTGATCACATCAATTTGGAAATTGCCCATTAATCTTATTTTTTTTAAATTGTAAGTCTGATGATGATGATGAATTGA